>NC_056734.1:386346572-386646572 GCF_019279795.1 Protopterus annectens | reverse complement strand
ACTCTGTGGTCACCATTCCACGGTATACATCTGCTGTGATAGCTGTATTATGACAAAGTCCAGAACCATTCCCTGGGTAAACTGGACAATGAGCACAGCTTGGGTACCTGGCTTTTCAAGTAAATCTTTTGAGTGACAAGAGTAAAAAGAAAAATGTGCATTTAGAGCTTTAAGCCATGTACTTCAAACTTTTAGAAGTTTATTAAAATGGAGCACAATAGCTACATTAAACCTTGGCACTGTAACATTAATATAGTATGACAGTGATTTCATTTATTTTGTTAAGGTTTTTATTTTGCTTAACATTTGACAGTTTGTTTTGACTTGCCTCCAGTAAAAGCGGCAGAACAGGTATGTAGCTTGGCAGCCTTGAATCACACCGAAAAAAAATGATATGAGCGTAAACATTAAGTGATAAAGCCTCAGTCTGCTTTCGTTGCTACTAACTTGCATTTTTTAGCCAACTGGGTTTTATTGAGTCACATGAGAAAGGGGTGACTGAGAGTCTGGAGACATGTTTTCTGCTCCCTGAGGTGGTCTGCAAATATTTGTGCCACTTGACTAATCATGATGGACACTTTGGTATTGTCTGAAGTTCTGAAATGTGCCATTTAATGTCAATAGGGGCTCTGCATGTAGAATTATATGCAAGTAGTGCTGTGTCTTATGTCACTGATTTTGGTCACTGCTCCCAGTCCAATCTCATCTGATCAGTCAGCATAGTGCAGTGAGATTATTTGGGTAGGACTACCCCTTTGCTTCTTTGACTTTGAACACTCCTCTCTGTCCTATCTCATCAGCTCAGTGTACTAAGTAGAGACAGAGAGCATTTGGGCAGGCCTACCCCCTTATTTCCGAGAATCTTGAACTATCTTCTGTTTCCTCCCTCTCCACTTGAAAAAAAATTGCACTTTATGCAGCTGCTTTTACTATAATTGTGTTCTTTATACTTTATTACCTTATTTTTGCTATGTGCTCTTAAATGGTCAAGTGCTTTTATGCAGCTGGATTTTATTACTGCTTGTTAGTAGCCTAATTAAATTTACTTGTTATTCTAAGCATTTTAAGCTTTGGTTTTAGCACTTGTGCTTCAGGCCAGTTATTTTACATTTAAGAAGGTTCTTGTGGTCTACACTGATGTGGACAAACCCTTAACAAAACCCTCTCGCCTTAACTCTGCCCAAGCATTTGGAACACTATGTCCAGACAATTCCCATCACTTTCTTCTGCCAGCCTGGTCAACATGGGCATACTGAGACAGCGTAGCAACTGCCTCATATTTACTGACAGCCCTCTTCTCCTAGCACATACTTCTTCCACCTGTGAGAAATGCATGTACATCAGTAACCAGGAGTCCAAGCTCTCTCGCGCCACAGTCAGTAATCCTGACATAGAAAAGATTGCCAGCACAAACACCACACCACTCACATCACGTAGCCAAGCACAACACACAGACACTTATGGATAGGATCTCAATAAAAACTTACCTAAACAGCAGAGACCTCCAAAACACACACACAAAAATTCCACATACAACACCAACAATATCACACACAGCAACATCACACACAGCAGACAACACACAGTGTCTCACAAACACAGCCCATAAGACAAAACAATAAACCATCACAGCTGACAAGACATAATAAACCAAACACACTAGTCATTAGTGACCCAGTTGTGAGACGCACCGATGTCTCCCTCACCAGGCTCGACAAGAAGGTCATGGTCAGTTGTCTATCTGGTGCCAGACTTTGCCACATGATGCACAAGTCTCTGTTCAACAAGTACAAGTACGACTCTGTCATTGTACATGTTGGTCATTATCATCATCATCAGCCCCCTTTTCCCCATTTTTTCTACATGGGGTCGGGGTATCATGTTAACTGTCGCCAACTCTCTCGATTCTGTGCCACGCTCCTGCCTTCTTCAACACTCATACCTGACTGTCGCAGGTCTTCTTTCACACAATCCATCCACCTCTTTGCTGGACGTCCTTGCTTCCTCTTACCTTCTTCTTGTCAGTCCCAAATCTTCCTCACCAGATTGTCTTCTGCTTTTCTACACATGTACCCAAACCACCGTAATCTGTTCTCTTTGATCTTTTCTGCAATTGGAGCTACTTTGGCTTCTGCTTTTATGTCCTCATTTCTTCGTCTGTCCCACAGTGCGCATCCTACCACCTTTCTAATGCACTTCATTTCCATCACCTCTAGCTTCTTCAACTGTTCTGCCTTTACTGCCCAGGCTTCTGTACCATACAGTAGTACTGGTCGCACCACTGTCGTGCACACCTTGCTTTTCAGCTTCTTTGGCTTTCTTCTGTCATAGACCACACCTGATACTCTATGCCAGTTGGCTGCAACCCCTCTGATTCTAGCTTTGACCTCTTCATTCAGACTACCCTTCTCCTCAACCACCCCTCCCAGATACTTGAAGTTGTTTACCTGTTCCGGTATCTTCCCTTCCATCTCTATTCTCAACTTCTGATTTCCCCAGTTTGCTGCCATTACCATTGTTTTATCTGTGCTTAGTTTCATCCCATGTGCCTTCAGATTTGCATTCCATTCTCCTATCCTTTGCTGAAGGTCTAGCTCAGAGTCTGCCTTTACTGCTACATTGTCTGCATACAGCAGCTTTGTTGATCTGTCCCCTCCAACCTGTTTGCTAATATAGTCCATCACCAGTATGAATAGCAGTGGGCTTAGAGCTGAACCTTGATGTACACACACTCTCACTGGGAACCCCTCTGTGAGGCCGAACATTGTTCATACTTGAGTCACTGGGTCCTTGTGCATAGCCTGCACTAATTCTACCAATGTTTCTGGGACTTCAAACCACAGCAGTATTGCCCAGATTAGCTTTCTTGGGACCTTGTCATATGCTTTCTCCAAGTCTAGGAATGCCCAGTTGGACTCTGTCCTCATTTCTAGCTTCTTCTCAAGTATCTGTTTCAATGGAAACATTGGGTCAGTTGTGCTGCATCCTGATCTCAATCTGAACGGTTCATCTCCCATCTTACATTCTACTACTCTGCATATCCGTTTATCAATCACTCTCTCCAGAACTTTCATGCAGTGTGGTAGGAGGTTGATCCCTCTGTACTGCCCACAGTTGTGGATGTCCCCTTTGTTCTTGTACACTGGCACAGATATGCTTATTCTCCAGTCATCTGGGATATGCCTTTCTCTCCACACTGCTATTAGTACCCTCAGGAGCCATTTCTCCCCCATCTCACACAGCATCTTTATCATATCTGCTGTCAGCTCATCTGAGCCTGCTGCTTTCCCTGATTTCATCTTCCTTAGTGCTGTTCTTACTTCTAAGGTGGGCTCCTCTTCTTCTCTAATTGTAGGCTGTTTCTGGAGCAGTACAGCTTCTGTGGGGTTTTATTCATTCAGAAGCTGCTGGAAATACTCCTTCCATCTGCCTTTGATGTCCTGTGGACTGGTAAGCAGGTTGTTGCTGGCATCCCTTATGAAGGGTGTCTGACTGTCTTCTTTATCTTTCTGTCTTTGCCTTGCAACCTGATATAGTTTCTTTGTTGTGCCCCTTACTGAGTCACTTTCCAAAAGCTGGTAGAGTGCCACTGATGCGCTTTTCTTTGCTATTGCAACTTCTTTCTTAGCTTCTTTGTTAGCCAACCAGTAGTCCCTCCTAGCCTGGTCAGTCTTTTCTATCTCCCATTTCTTCCTGCACTCCTTTTTTATTTTGATGACTTCCTGACTTCTGCATTCCGCCACCAGCTTTCCTTATGTACATTATTTCCACACCTGGCTCGGCCACATATATTTTCTGTAGTCCTAACACATGCTGTTTTTAGGCACTGCAACTCCTCTTCAACTCCACCTATTTCCTCCTGTTCTTGTGGTGATAGAGCCCTGAGTAATTCCTTGAACTGCTGTAGTTTCTCTCCAGTCAACTTCCATGTCTTCAGTATGGTCTCTGTTGACCTTAGAGCCTTCTCTGACCACTTCTTGCAGCTGATTGTGGCAACTAATGGTTTATGCTGTGGGCCAACTGTTTCATTAGGGATGACTTTGCAATCATGGATTCTACCCCAGTCCTTTTTCCTTACTAGGAGGACATCTACCTGAGTTGCATGTTGGCTACTCTTGTATCTGATCTTGTGACCGTCTCTCTTTCTGAACCATGTGTTGGCTACTATCAAGCCATTTTCCAGAGAGAAGTCTAGAATGGCTTCTCCTTCTTTATTCCTGTTACCCCACCCATGTGGACCCAGGCAGTCCTCCTATCCTGTTCCGATATGTGCATTCAAGTCACCCATTATCAACACCAATTCATGTTGTCCTGCTTTATCTAGTAGGCCCTGCAACTGCTGTCTGAATGCATTCTTTTTCTCACTATCACAACCCTGCTGTGGAGCATATGCTGAGATTATGAATGCTGCCCTGTCATTACACTGGAGTTGGATTGCCATGAGTCTGTTATTAATTCTGATGATATCCCTCACTGCCTTCTGAAGCCTCTCTCTCACCACAATTCCTACACCATTTCTAGCCTGTCCCCCACCTGAGTAGTAGAGTTTGGATCCCAAGCCAAGTGGCTGTGCTATACTGCCCTTCCATCTCATCTCTTGGATACATAGGATGTCCAGCCTCCTCTGTATCATCATGTCATCCACTTCCAAGCTGCGTCCTGTCAGTGAACCTACATTAAGCGTAACAATTCTCAGTTCATGTTGGCAGGTTGGTTAGTTTTACATCCAGCTTTCGTTCAACAGAGCTATCCCAGGTAACCCAGGATGGGCAACTAGACACCGGCTAGCCAGTAGCTTATTGGCCCAGGGCTGCTGGGCACACACTGGCCAATAGGGGCACATATACCCCTCCCACCATTAGCAAGGGTCCCTTGCATGGGTGAGAGTAGGCCAGGTCCTCAACCCACTTATTACCGGTAACTACCCATGCTCATTTTTTTGGCGACATTAGTCAACATGACGAATCACCTAGAGCCATATAACACTGAGTGACTAGCCCTGCCACGGCATGCAGTCTGTGATCCATGTTCTCCTATCTTGAGGATTCTGTGCAGCACAGTAGATAGCCAAAGCAGTTGGTCTGTACAACTCTTCCCCCCTATAGGACACCATGTAGAGTCTGTGCTGCTGCCCACAGCTCCATTCATTGGTGAGTTTGAGATGGAAACGCTCAGCATGTTTTTCAGACATGGGAGAAACCCCATGGAGACACAGGGAGAACATGCAAACTCCAAACCGGCGTTGGTCGGAGGTCAGGATTGAACCTTATGCATGGGAGGTGAAGACCTTAACCACTAAGCCATCTGGTTGGTGTGAATGACTTAAGATGTACCTCCCTGGACTATATGAAGAGAAACATGATTTAACTCTGAGTATGTGTTCCAGGCAGGTATGACACTAGCCCTAAGCAGCATCCTACCTTCACCAAGAATGATACCACAATACCAACAAAACATAATGGACTTCAACAATTGGCTTAGTTTCTGGTGTCATTCCAAGGGGATCCGGTATCTGTCTGCCTGGGATGACATGATCGACAGACCTCAGTGCTTTGCCAGAGATGGCCTTCACCTATAACCACTGGGTTTCCAGATCCTTGCCAAGGCTCTTGCCTCCCCCATTGTGCCATTTCTAAGCAATGTCCCAAAGACAAACCTTCCAACATAAAAGATCTGTCAAAAAGCAAATTGAAGGTCATGCTGCTTAATGCTAGGAGCCTAAACCTGAAAATGGATGCAGTGGAAGATGTTGATGTCTATGCGGTCACAGAAACTTGGTTCAGGGCTGCGGAGAGCACCCCTGAATTACAAGGCTATACCGCATTCAGACCCCCAAAATGAGGTTGGGAAGACTAAGGGTGGTGGAGTCTCTATCTTCATCAAGGACAGGCACACCTCCAGACTGGTTTGCCAGCATGACACACTGGAACTACTCCAGGTACAACTGACAATTGACAAGACACCCATCCAAGTTATAGCTAGTTATAGACCCCCCCCCCATGTCTCAGAGTACCCACTCCTCTTACCTGGATCTACTCGACTCCATCAAGGTACTCCGTAACACCCTGATCCTTGGTGACTTCAACTACCCCACCATAGAGTGGGTGAGCTATTCTTGCACTAACGCACTGTCTCAACGATTCCTTGACTTCATCAATTCTAATGCACTAGACCAGCTTGTCTCATCCCCCACAAAGGGAGAGAACATTCACCAACATGGATGACCGCTGCACCACTCCCATAGAATGTCCTTCCCTGGTTAGACCAGATCATCTGACTGGCTCATTCGAAGTCTCTATCCCACCCAATCCCCCCAAACCGAAATCAAGTTAAAAAGACTTCTCAAAAGCTGAGTACAACCTTCTAAGGGAGGGTACCAGTAGCTTCACACCACTGCCCCTCCACAGAATGCAGACAACTATGCCGAACAATATGCCAATGCAGTTTACAAGCACCTGTACAACTGCATGGACTCGGCCATACCCAGTAGAACTAAAACCAGCTCCTCAAGGAAACACAAACCTGTTTAGTGGACATTTTCTATCAACAGGCTTTACAGCAAAAGGAAGAAACTGTTGTCCAAGGGTAAAAGGGAACAAATTTCAAATTGGAAAAAGTCTGTCCTTAGCCTCAACAAGCAAATTAGATCACTAGTGAAAACCTCCAAGGCCAATTTTGTATCAAAACTAGCCACATAACAAAGGGAAACCATACCGTCATCTTTAGTTACGTCAGGAGCCTCTGTGACAAAGCCCAGGTTTGTTCCGAATTGGTACTTAACAGTATCACTTACACTGATCCTGTTGACCTAGCCAACCTGCTAGCACATATGCAAACTTCATCCCCCTGCCCCCCAAGGCCCTTTCGACATCCCAGATACTTGCCCCGTACCTCACATCTCCATAGATCAAGTGTTGCAGGCCCTATCCAAGGCAAAAAAAACACAGCTTTCATGAGACCTGATAGTATCCTAGGATGTATTCTGCACCATCTCCAGCAAGAACTGTCTTTGCCATTGAACACCCTTTTCAACCACATCCTAAGTACTGGCTTCATTCCAGCAGAGTGGAGAACCGCCATTGTCATGCGCTTGCACAAAGGTGGTGCCATTACTGACCTTGGAAGCTATCGCCCCATTAGCTTAACAAGTCTGATCTGTAAAGCCATGGAGCGTATTATTATGGATCTCATAAACAAAGACATAGGCAATCTCCAAGCACATGACCCCACCCAGTTCAGATTCGTGAAGGGCAGATCTTACCTGTTGAACCTGGTTGACTTCTTTGAGACTGTCACCAATGCCCTGGATGAGGGAAAGTCAGTACATACAGCTTACCTTGACTTGGCCAAGGCCTTTGACATAATCCCCCACTCGCGCATCATCGAAAAGCTAACTCAACTTGGTGTAAATCCCTATCTCATCAGGTGGGTGGCTGACAGGACCCTCAAAGTCAAAATAGGCACCTCCACCTCTGATAACAGACCTGTCACTAGTGAAGTTCCCCAGGGATCTGTCCTGGGACCCCCCACTGTTTGGCATCTATTTCTCAGAGGTACAGGCAAAGGCAAAAGGCCTGTGGCTGACGACGTTTGCCAATGACTGTAAGTTGGGTGCTGTCATTGACTCCCCAAATAATGATAACATACTACAAGAGGGTCTCATAGCAACTAATGACTGATGCCAGTGTCATGGCCTCAAGCTAAATACAAAAAAATGTATCATCATACCATTCAGCAAAAACATGACCCCTACTGATTACCACGTCAACAGCAACCCCCTAAGCACACGACCTTTGGTGAAAGACCTGGGCACTCAAGTTGATGATAACCTCACATTCAACCATCACGTAGCGGCAGTTGTCAGAAAAGCCTTTTACTTGGTTCATCTCATAAGTAAAGGGATTGCATCCAGAAAAAAAGGAGGTTATTACCTCTCTATACGCCTCCCTCATTAGACCAATAATTGAGTATAACACCCTGTTTCGGGATGTACCTCATCAAATATTTGCAGTCACTGAAATACCTCACAAAGAGAATCCATGGCCTCCGATGCAGGCCGGCTCAAATCGCTATCACTCTATAAGGTGTCGTACACGTTGCTCAGGGGTGATATGTGTTTCGCCTACAAGCCAATCTCAGACCCTGCCCTATTAGAGATGCTCCATATCCATACTTTTAACTCCTCACGCACTACCCACTCAAAAGGCCTGAATCTAGTATGTGACATTAACAAAACCTGCTGGAGAGACAGGTTCCTCTCTCAGAAGCTGCCCCGTCTCTAGAATAGACTTCCCATACACGTGAAACAAAGCACCTCGCTGACTCTCTTCAAGCACAGCCTTGATGAGTGGATGGGAAACCACAACTTCGTCCCAGGGGTTCCACCTGTGTCCCTCATTGACAGGGGCAACAGGTGCTGACTGAGGTTTATTTTTGGGGATAAACTCTTGGCTAGGGTTGTAAGGGCCCCAGGGCCATTAGCCTAGTAACTTCCTATGTACCCTGTAGTCCTCATTCAAGGTTAGGCCATTAAAATAAATAAAGCTCCCACTCTGCCAAGATGTGTGTGTTCTGGTTTGTGCCATCCACCCTTTCCCCTCAGTCAGTAAAACAAGGTACACATGGTCAGTGAATGAGTGGCATAATATGACCTAAGGTAGGGACCAGGATGCCCAGTTTAAGTTGAGAAAACGTAGGGTATTTTATCTTCAGAAAAAAATAAAATCCTGTACCAATACCCCCGTACACACATTTTAAAATGAATTGATAACTACACTGCACACCTTCTGTATGACCTATTTTATGCTGAATTTGGTAGCCTTTTTATGTTTAAAGTTATGTGGCTTTGAGAGTAACCTGTGACCACACTGCAGCTACTGCCCTCATTAGGCACACATTGCTGTTTTTTTTTCACGTACTTTAACACAGAAGTAGATTCAGTATTTCCTTTGAAACTTTTTCAAGTCTGTCTTTACAGGTTGCTACTGGTTTGCAGATCTGCTCCCTCTGACCCCCCCCCCCCGACACACTTCATTCAGGCAAGTGCAGTTTGAGTAACTTTAACTAGCAGCATGTCTTTCAAATCAGTTTCAGGCATGTTTGTAGAAGAATATAAAAAGTAAATATTTATTTTTTTTATAAATAAACAAAAGACATTGAGCTATCCGAAGTGTTGGAGATCTGTAGAGGGAAGGAGGAAGGGTGCTTTTGAGCATTTCCAAAGAGTATTCCATTAGTTTTGATAGTACTGAGAATTAGTTTTTTTTTTTTTTTTTTTTTTGTTGAACATGGAATGGAGCCAATTAAAATCAATCTGAAGGTACGATTGCATGTCACCACAGTTATTCGATCATATCTGTTGTCATTTTCATTCATTCCTCAATGAATGAGTTCGGATCTGACCATTGGATCTGACTTGGCCATCCTCTGTAGATTCTAGGATCCAACTCTCTAGCTCCTCCCTAATCCATAATGCCCCTGACCACTGCAGTACCTCAGATCTCATTTACCTGTCTTCAGGTTCAGACAGGATTGGGATCTCTCGACCTGTAGGGGAGTTCATGAATGTATTGATCAATATATTTAACTAATTTTTTTCTTTATTAGGTTTTTCTAATAATAATAATATATATATATATATATATATATATATATATATATATATATATATATATATATATATATACTCTCTTGTACCAAAATGTTTGTTTTGGTAGTATTTACTAATATCTTTACCTCACTTTGGAGGTATTTCCTAATTGGCATAGTTGGTATTTCCTTTCCTTTCTTTCTCCTGTTAAATTAAAAAAAAATACTTCATTTTTTCTATGTAATATTGTAGTTATTGCTACTGTTGTTCTGTTAGTCATTGTTGTAGGTCTTCATTTTCTTCCAGTATGGCTGAAAAGCCTACTGGATTTTAGAAATGCACTTCCTGTGGGCATAAGATTACCAACTCTGATGCTCACAGGGAGTATATTTATTGCTTAGGCTCATCACATTTGGAATCACCCTCTTCCATCTGTGATGCCTTCAACTTGAGGGCCATTAGTGACAGACAAAATAAACTTGTCTTAAAAGGTGTGTTACCAGCATCTGCTCCTTCTTTAATTACCTCTATGTCAGGGGCTCAAACCCCCTTCTCAAAAATTTAGGGACCACCATAAACACTCTCCTGTTCAGTCTCCAGAGACTGCTCTTCCATTGGAGCTGCCCAAGAAGGTTCCTAAGACCTCGGATTCTATGCCTTCAGACCCAGTACTCATTGTGTCTCCAGCCCATCTGCCTGAACCAGTGTCACTCAGATTGAGAGCTCACTTTCTGCAGAAGACACCCAAAAAGGCTTCCTCCATTAGGTCATCCCAAAGCCCTATCTGAGGCGCAGGTGGATAGAATGATGAGAGAGTTCTTCAGAGCACAGATCCAGATGGAGGGCCTTGTCAGCTCTGTCTCCCATCAGATCCTTGAGTCTTAAACCATGCTTTCAGCCTGTTGTTGCTTCTTCTCTGATCTGGCCTTCAGTTACGGAGCCCTTGGATCCAAGATTTCAGTCATCAGATCGAAAGATTCCTGTGTCTTCCACTCTGGGAATGTCCTGCTCTGATTAGCTTCTACCCCCTCAAAGTGCATTGGTGCTTGGAGATGTAGGGTCGGTGTCCGGTCTGAGGGGTTAATTTCAACTCTGAAACATTCAGAGCCATTGCTTCCCCTCGGGTCTTTGGCACTGGACAGCTTGGCTCTGACTCCTCCTTCAGAACGGAGGGTCAAGGAGGGCCCGGGATTGTCTTCTCTGAGAGCTTTGGCTCCAAAATGATTGTCCTCTGCTTCTCCTGGTCATTCTGCCTTCGAAGTGGTAGAGAGGGCTTTCTCTCACTTGAGTAATCTCTGCTCATCCCACCAGCAGATCTATCCTTTGTTCCCCTTTTGGATCCTTTGTCTGAGTCTGCTCATCCTGTGCCTCCGGGACAGCCAGCCATTTATGAGCTTCTAGTCAGTTCCCATCTGGTAGCTCTCTGCCTCTTCTGATCATCATCAGCCCCCCTTTTCCCATTTTTTCTACATGGGATCGGGGTATCATGTTAACTGTCGCCAACTCTCTCAATTCAGTGCCATTCTCCTGCCTTCTTCAACACTCATGCCTGACTGTTGCAGATCTTCTTTCACACAATCCATCCACCTCTTTGCTGGACGTCCTTGCTTCCTCTTACCTTCTTCCTGTCTGTCCCAAATCTTCCTCGCCAGATTGTCTTCTGCTGTTCTACACATGTGCCCAAACCACCATAAAATGTTCTCTTTGATCTTTTCTGCAATTGGAACTACTTTGGCTTCTGCGCTTATGTCCTCATTTCTTCTTCTGTCCCACAATGTGTCTCTTCTGATGCCTCGCCAGAATTCCCCACTGAGGAAGTTCCTTGGAAAAGGTTGTGCAAAAGGAAGCACTTTGATTCCGTGCAGGAACCTCTCATGGAAGACACCCATTTTGATGAAGGGGAAGGGTTCCCCAGATCTCCACCTGAGGATTTCTCATTTGGAGACATCCTAGAGATCCTTTGCCTGAAAGGTGGTTGGTCTTCCCAAACTCCTACCCAGGAGGAATCTGTGTTCTTGGAAGCCTTCGGGTCTGGACCCTTGATGTCTTAGGTTACTCACCCTGTGGTTGAGGTTATAGATCTAGTCTCCCACAGGGCACAGAAGGAACTGGACTCCTGGGAACCAATCCCCAATTGCCTGCCCCTACTGATGGACAGTACTGGACTAAAGGGATTCCTGTAGATGTCATGGTGGTTGCGGCAGCCACCTAAAAGGAGCTGGTTGAACAAAGCTCTACTGTCCATCACCCTAACAGAGAGTCTAGGGTGTTGGAAAGGTTTGGGAAGTGAGTGTATGCATCAGCGACATTTGCCCTACATTCCCTGAACTACCTGACACATTTCACCAGATTACAGAGGGACTTTGTAAAGTAACTCTCTAATTCTGCCCCAGGGTACATGTCCACAGAGGAACAAAATTCCTTTTCCTCACAACTGGCCACCCTACAATCTATTACAAATGCATCCATGAGGTTAATCACGTCTATATTACCTGATTGAACATTTAGGTTAGCGAATACCTAAACTTCAATCTGGTAATATTGAAAAATTAAAACAGCGAACAGCTGATTTAACGTAGGGAATGAATTCCCTCTGCTGCAAAAAAAAATTTTAAACTGAAATGAAGTGGGGGGCTGTGCCCCCCACACACCCCATAACTAAATATGCCAACTCCAAGATCACTCTACAGTGGGGAAAAGGGGCAAAATCCGCATAATGGCTAAGGGAAGTCTTTCCCTGTGTTAAATCGTCCGTTCGCATTTTTTGCTTTTGCTATTACCAGATCGACGTTTAGGTATTCGCTAACCTAAAAGTTTGATCAGGTAATAGGAACCCAGATAAGTCTCACATGCAGCTGAAAGTATCTCGAGGGCTGCTGGTTCAGGCATAGCCATAAGGAGACATGCCTAGATGTGGTTGTGCTATTTTGCGGAGCCCTTCAAGGTGTCATTCATCAATGATCCTTTTGATAGATTTTCTTTGTTTGTACCAGCCATTAAAGAGACTCTTTCCTGCAGTGAACAGGACAAAAAGACCTTGTCGGCCATTGGAATCCACTTTTTTACACTGCAGAGATCTTTCTCTAGGAATCAGAGGGGTGGGAAGAAGATGTGATGCTGGAAATCTCAAGGTCCTTTCCAGGAATCATGCAGGGATTTTTCCCCAAGAGGCAGAGGGGGAAGTAACTACAATAGTAAACATCACCAAGTGGCAGAGGGGATCTGCAGAACCAAGGATCTCTGTCTTCCTTCTTTGATGGATCCTTCCAGTGCTCCTGAAAGGTTGCTTGACTGTCCCTGTCTGGAGGCAGTTGGGGTGGGGCGCTTATTGCACCAAAAACCCTGGGTAGCCATCACAAAATACTCTTGGGCGCAAAGGATCATATCCGGAGGATAGTTCATTCCCTTTTTACAAATTCCCATAAAAATAGGAAAAGTCTCCCCCATGTTCCACCCAGTCAGAGGGAGCTAGCAGCTGAAGAGATCCAAAAGTTGCTAAACAAAAGAGTCATCCAAGAGGTCCCCCCAGACTGAGCAGGATCCGGAATTTACTCAAGGTTCTTTAGTGGCAGAAATGACATGGGACCCAAGACCTATCTTGGATCTCAGTTATGTAAATTAGTTTGTAAAGAATTCCAAATTCTGGATGGTCACAGTTCAGTCCATTCTACCTTTCCTACAGAAGAACGAATGGATGTGCTCACTCTATCTTCAAGATGCGTACTATCACATCAAAATGACCAGGCACTCTCGAAGGTATCTATGCTTCCAGCTGGGAGCCAGTCATTATTAGTTCATAGCCCTGTCCTTTGGTCTCTCCACAGCCCCAGGGTGTTCACCAAATGCATGGCAGCAGTAGCAGCTCGCCTAGGATTGCTTGGATTCAGAGTGTTTCCTTACTTAGATGACTGGCTTCTCACCGCACTGACCAGGCATCTGCTTGTCAAGGGCAGAGACTATTGACTTCAGCTATCTCACTTGCTGGGAATAACTGTCAATATGAACAAATCACAACTTCAACCAGTCCAAGTCTTGGAGTTTATAGGGACTCGTTTAGACACAGTCCACTCTCTAACTCTTCTGCCTCAAAATAAAGTTCTTACATTGAGGACTCATGTCAGATTTCTTTCTTTTTCTTCCATCTCCCCCAGCAAAACTGGTCCTCAAAGCTCTACAGTTGATGGCTGCTGCAATTACTTTAATTCCTACTACTCGTCTTCACATGATAATTCTTCAGTGGACCCTAGCAGTGCAGTGCTCCTTTCATCATCACCCCTTAACTCATTCCCTCCATTACAGCTCTTTTGATTGTATACCTTCAACTCCCAGTGGGTGTGGCTTGAGCCTTTAATAAAAATTATCACCTTACAGTTCTAATAAAGACTTCTTGACAGAGGTCAAATATGAATGGAATTGTGTTTGCCATTATGTGTGCTTCAAGATAAAATATTCCGATACCTTGTATGTAGCATGGTTTTGGAATTATTAATGCAAATTTGAACAACAATATTTGATGCTTAGAGGAGCAGTAGGAGGTAAGTGCAGAAGCGCCTGGAGGTGTCACTCTACTGTAATGAGTTAAGACATGCAATAAAACTGTCTCAGGCTTGCAGAAAGTCTGTTATTTGGTTGATTCACTCCAAGGAGATCAGTCAAGGGTGTCCATTTATCTTTCCTCCCCGAATGCCATGTTTACTGTGGATGCCTCCCAGTTGTGGTGGGGTTGGGGCATTACTTGGGACAGACTGTTCAAGGGACATGGTCCCCACAACAGACCAATTTGCATATTAGTGTTCTAGAGATGAGAGTGGTGTTTCTAGTGTTGCAGGCCTTTCAGAGCTTTTTCCTTCTAGGGACTATTGCATTACAAACGGACAGCATGTCAGTAGTCTGGTACATCAACAAACAGGGAGAAACAGATCCTACCCCCTTTGTTGAGGAGCAATGAGAGTATGGCAGTGGGTAATCTCATCCAACTGCTTTCTTGTAGCGATGCATATACTGGGGAAATCCAGTTTCCTAGTGGGCAAAGTTAGCAGGGCCATCCTCATGCCTCAGGAGTGGTCTCTCTACCAATTAGTGGCGAACGTGATCTTCCACAAATGGGATCAACCTTGCTGTGACCTATTTGCATCTCCCCTCAACAACAAATGCAGCAAGTTCTTTGCCTTTATCCCACCTCAGGGGGGAGTCACTGAGAGATTATCTAGTCCATGTTTGGCCCTCTGGTCTCCTTTATGCTCATCATCCCCAAGCTTCTTCAGAACGTACTTTGGTTGAAGACCACAGTAATCCTCATTGCTCCATTCTGGCATTGACAGGTGTGGTTCCCCTTCCTTTGGTCTCACCTAGTATGTCCTCCTTGGACACTGGATCCCAGTCCAGATGACCTATCTCACCCATCAGGGCAAATTCACCCAAACGTTGCAGGCCTTGATTTGACATTATGGTTTCTCCAATTCCGATGGCTAAAACATTCCAGGCTTTCCTCCCCAGTTCAAAAATGCTCGTCTCATCTCATAAACCTTTGACTAGGAAAATTTACAAAAGTAAATGGAAAAGGTTTTCTTTTTGGCTCATCAAGGATGGTTAGATCATTTTACCACCCCATTTCCTGCTATTCTAGATTTCCCTGCCTCGATTTTTCATTATTAAAGTTCAGTTAGCAGTCATCTCCAACTATCCCATTGAAGACAATGCTTCTCCTTTACATCATCTAAATTATATAAGGCTTTTCTTAAGGGCATCTTTTTACTTAAACCTCCAGTAAAGGACCCTACTGCACCTTGGAACCTCACTATGGTTTTGCAAATTTTAGTGCATTCTCCTTTTGAACCATCACCTAAAGTAGATCTCAAATTTCTTTCTTCAAAAACAGTCTTTCTGGTGGCTATTACTTCTGTAAGACAAGTATCTAAACTCCAAGTACTATCTTCCAAACCACCATATTGGATTTTTCACAAAGGCAGAGTTAGTTTATCCCAAACCTTTCCTTTTTACCAAAAGTTGCCTCTGAAGCCAACATCAATCAAATGATCAGTTTGCTAGCTTTCTTCCCCAAATTTGAAAATAAAGGAGAATACACCCTTCATATTCTAGATGTACATAGACAGCTCTGTTTATACCTTCACAGGACCAATGATTTCAGAAAAAATTATCAATTATTTGTCTCCTTCACTAATAATAGAATAGGTAAACCAGTTTCGAAAACTACACTGGCCAATGGGTAAAAGATTGTACCTCATATGTTTATTCCTTGAGAGGCATAACTCTACCAAGACAACCAAATGTGCATTCAACCAGGTCAGTGTCAAAATTGGCTGCTTTTCGGGCTAGAGCATCCATTGATGATATTTGAACAGCTGCCACATGGTCTAATACCCTTACTTTCATTGCTCATTACAAATTGGGCATCATCTCCAGAAACAGAGCTGCTTTTGGTTCCATGGTTCTCCAGAACATCCTTCCATAATGGCCACCATAGCTGGGGACTCTGTCCCATTTGTTGAGGATCGAATGAAAATGACATCAGATAGAACGTTATGGTGAGTACATAATTTCTTTATCTGCGTTGTCCATTTTTTTTCTTCCTTAACTTCCCTCCCTCCTTCCCCCTGTCCATGTCTTTGGGAGGACCTTAATGGAATTGTTGATAGGAACCATAATTATTGTTTGAGCTCCTGATCTTTCAGCTATCAGTTTTTTGTCATAGCATTGTTGTTGTATTTCTGGTAATAACACATATAATAGCAGCAAACTTGATACGAGGTATTGCAGTGGTCAGGAGCATTGTGAGTAAAGTAGAAGCTCAACAGTCAGATCCTAGAATCTATAGAAGATGGCCAAGTTGGATCCGAAACCATTCATTGAGGAAGAATGAAAATGGACAATATAGATGGAATGTTATGTTTTTTTAGGAGTAAGGAGCCGTCTTTGTAAACTGCCTTTTTATGGTTGGGTGGATCCCAGAGAAGATTGTTTGCAAACAGAGGGAAAAATATAGTGCGGAAAATGGATTGTTGAGGGACTGTAATCTGAAGAATAGAGTGCACAATGCATTACCAAAACATCCTGTAATAGGTCTAGGACAAACAGCAGGAGTGCAGGAAGCACTATCAAAACATCCCGTAATAGGTCTAGCAAGAACAGCAGGAGTACAGAATGCATTAGCAAAACTTCTGCAATAGGTCTAGCGAGAACACCAGGAGTCTAGCGAGAACACCAGGAGTACAGAATGCATTACCAAAGCATCTTGTAATAGGTCTAGCAAGAACAGCAGGAGTGCAGAACACATTACCAAAACATCCTGTAATAGGTCTAGCCAGAACAGTAGGAATGCAAAACGTATTACCAATGCATCCTGTAATATGAGTAACAGACTGTTATTAAGCCAGCAGGGGTTCCTCAACAAAACCACTGTTATAAATTTTGACCAGGTATTACAGAAAGAGTAACCAAATTTAAGGCCCTTTACATGTAGTCAGAAATGCAACCTGTTAAAGTGTTGTAGTTGTATTGTAACACTAGTAGTTTAAATACATGAATGGAGTTACTAAGGACCTACATATTTTAGGTACAGCACAGTTTCTGTTAAGATGTGAAATTTTCAGATTTTTTTTTAACATTAACAATGGGGCATTAATGTTCAGAAAGGGAACGATTTGGGCCTTTAGGTATGGGACTATTATGGCCAATTCCTATTTAGGTGGAGTGATTTCAGTACAAAGGGATAGTCTTAACACAAGGGTAGAGCAATTTTCTAAGCAGGACATTTTTAAAGGAAGTTAGGGCAGATTACATTAGAAGCTGAGAAGTTAGATATAGAAAGTCTAGAGAGAATATATGGAATAATAGCAGTTGAATGGAATTTATAGAGGAAGCTGAATTATTCTGAATCCTAGAATGGAATTGAGGGCAGGAAAGTGGGTAGCAAGGTTTTGATTCGTAGGTAGTAAAGAAGTCTTTTAGACTGCTAGTGCTTTCCCATAAGGAATGCCTAGAAAATGGGAAGGTGGTAATTGGGGCAATACTACTGCTATGGTACTTGTGTTAAACTCACAATCTCTTCTTCCTGGACAGTTGCTTTTCCAATATTTGCATATATACATACATACATATTTATTTATCACAGTCGCTATTTGCCTATGTTGAAGTGATTATTACAAATTAAATTAAGAGGCTTAATTTTTGACAAGTGTGGTTTTGAAGTACTGGACCTATATTATTCTGAAATGGTGAACTATGCATCTGGTTAAGTGCAGTCCATAAAATATTAAAATTTCTTGTGTCTCTGTACTGTAGCTTTCCTTTACTGTGGTTCTTTTCATGTTGCTTTGAAATATGCAGCTGATTGAGGCTGATCCTGCTGGGCTTGTCCAGAATTTGTTACAGTTGGTGTTGTCCTGTCATGCTGTCAGCCGAGGCTGTTGTGTGGACCTACCTACTGTATTCATTCTTCTTGTGAAGTCACCTTTCAAGAGATGCTGAAAAGGTGTTTTCTATACCCTCTTACAGAGAAGTGTTCTCAACTTCTCATATCTGACAGTGTGACAGGAGCAAGAAATGTTAGTAAGGAATTTCTGAAAAATTTTCTGATTGGTGACAGACCTGTGTTTATGCATTACAGTGAGTTTATAAAATGTGTGTTCTTGGATTAAAACCAAAACCACACTGACCACGTGTAACTGTACTACTTGGCAGTCGGCAATTTCTTCTCCTCCAGGGATGTGGTTCTTGTCGCTTGTCCGGTCAGGATAAAACAGACGAGCACTTGTGGGTTGCAAGCAACTTTATTATATACAAACACATCAGGACTGAGGCTTAGTAACTTAAATAAACTTATAAACAGACTGACTACTGCACTTGTACATGTTAACTCTCTGGCTGTTCTCTCAAAATGGCACTGCTACCTGCGCTTGCTCTCTATTTATATGCACATGCCCTTGTTTTGAAATTCTTCTTAAAATTGCAACACACGCTCTGTTCTCCATCCTCCCTTTTTGAGAAAGAACTCACGCACTGAAAATGACAACATTCATTGACATGCAATTGTACAGAAATGATCCTTTGACATGGAGTTATACAGAACTAACTACAAATAAAACAGTCATGTCCAGGTTGCTGTGCATTTTACACTAGGTCTAGAAATACGACCCGATCAAGTGACATACAAATTAGAACTGGGTTTAACAACAGGGCCTGTCTTTTTAATGAATGTTCAACTTCAGAGACCTCATCAGGAATGGGAATAGGTACTGAGACATGTTCTTAAACAGGAGCATCATCTGGGTTGCACTGAGATCTAGAGTATGTATCAGAGGTACAGTGCTACGATATCGATTCAGACACTGGAAGAAGATGCCTGTGATTCCTTCTGCATTTATACCCTCAAATTCCACTAAGTAGGATCTTGGCACAGCACATATACCTCTCACTTGACCAATTTGATCAAAACCTTTCGCCGTTTGCATCCTTTCCGCACTCTCTCTCCTCCTTTCAATGGACAAAGGAATCTGCTAGTTTTATCATAACTGGACTTCTGAAAGAACACTTTTTAAATAGTTGGGCTTTAATTGCTCTTGTGTTTTTTAGCATTAGGCATCAACAAACTGGAACTGATAGGCAAGGTTGTTCTGGTTTGCCTAGATAGAAATCACTGAGCAGGTGAGCCAATTAAGTTGTCATATGGTATATTTCTGAGGTTAAACAAATTCAAGAAGATATCAGTATTGTCATGCTTTGACCTCTCTAGTAATTGCTTTGCACTCTGTACTGCACACTTAGCCAGGCCGTTTGACTGGTGGTATTCCAGACTGCTAGTAATATGGATATAGTCTCATCCTTTTGCAGATTTCTGAAATAACTGACTGGTAAACTGGGCACCGTTGTCAGAAATAACTTTGTGTGGACTACCATGGACTGAGAAGTGACATTTCATCTTGGTAATAACAGTACTGGACATTAGGTTAGGTAGCAGATCGATCTCAAACCAGTTCAAATAAGTCTACCAACACTAAGTAATTCTGATTGTTCTACTCAAATATGTCAGTGGCTACTGTTGATCAAGGTAGTTCAGGGATCTGGCTTAACTGAAGAGGCTCTTTTTGCAAATGAGGTTTAGTACTATTGCATACTGAACACGATGAAAGCACGTTATCAATGTCTTTCGACAGAGAAGGCCAAAATACTAGTCCTCTCGCCCGTCTTTTGGTAGCTTCAGAACCTGGGTGGCCACGATGCAAAATCTGAATGTACTCATGTTGTAAGGAAGTAGGAATGATAACTTTAGGACCTTAGAAAATGATACCATCTTCCATCAACATCCCATCTCTGCAAGAAAAATAAGGTTGCACTTCTGCTGGTATACCAGATTGCTTTGACAGCCATCCAACATTGATGAAGTGGTTGAGCTTTTGCAAAACTGCATCATTCTTTGTATGATCTCTTAGCTTATCAAGTCTGGTAGGAAAAATTACGCACTTCCATGACATCGAAGTCAAAATTTTCTGCATCAAGCTTTTCTGTGGTATTTCTGGGTGATCTGGAAAAGATATCAACCAGATAAAGAAATCTGCCTTTTGTATAGACCATTTTGAAGTTGTACTTTTGTAATCTGGGGATTCTTTGTAGTCTTGCTGGAGCTGTATGCATAGGCTTCTTTAAAATAGTGACTAGAGCCTGATGATCAGTTTCAATCTGGATAGCTCGGCCATAAAATTAATCGTGGAACTTCGAGCATGCGAACACAATTACCAGAAGTTCCTTTTCAGTTTGAGAATACTGCATCTCAGTTTGGGTAATGGTTCTAGATGCATAGGCAACAGGTCTGCCCTCTTGAAGAATAACTGCACCAAGACCGAACTTTGAAGCATTACAGGAAAGAATTACTGGTCTGTGGACATCATAGTATCTTAATGTAGGTGGGCTGGCAATTTTTTGTTTAAGGTCATCAAATGCTGTCTGGTATAGTTCCAACCAAGACCAGGCAACATTTTTATGTGTCAGCTCTCTCAAAGGTGCTGATAATTCGCTGAAGTCTGGTATAAACTTGCCCAAATAATTAAACATACCAAGGAAACGTTGTAAGGCTTGGACATTGTCTAGAGCTGGCATCTCAAGAAAGGCTGTTTGTTTGGAAGGGTCTGGTCGTAAGCCTATACTGGTAAATGACCTACATAAGTAATTTCTGGTAGCTTGAATTTACATTTTGTAGGATTGAGCTTTAGGTTCACGTCACACGCTCTGTCCAGAACTTTCTTGAGGTTTCTGTCCAGCTCTGCTTCACCATTGCCTCCAACTAGTAAATCATCTATTATTATAGCACACGGATAACCTGAAATAACTTTCTCCATTGCATGCTGAAAGACTTCACTGGCAAAAAGGCATTCTGAGAGATCTGTATCTACCCAATGGGGTACTGAATGTAGTCAGTAATGAAGATTTGCAGTCAAGCATTACTTGCCAAATTGGGCTCTTTACATCTAAGACAGAGAAAACAGTGGCATTTGGCATGAGGGTAGCAACCTCCTCGACTGTACGCATAGGATGGCAGGGCCTCTTTAATGTTTTAAGTCTCTTGGGTCAATACATACTCTGATTTCATCTGAGCTTTTCTTATGAGCAACTACCATGGAAGATACCCACTTGGTTCTGTGACTGGACAAATCCTACCTTGTTGCACCATTTTATCTAACTGGACCTTGACTTTGTCGTGCATAGCTATCAGAACTTTTTTAGCTGGTCTGACCACTGAACTGACCTCTGGGTCTAATTTTATGGAGTACAAAACTGGAAGTTTGCCTAGCTTGTCTTCGAAAATATCAGCATACCCTGAGAAAATAGCATCGGAGAAACTGGAACTACGATAAGTGCTTACATGAAGGACTTCTTTGGTAAAAGAAAGCAGTTTCATTTTTAAACTGTCTTTGAGACCTAATAATGACTGCACAGGTCTTCTGACTACATAAAATTGCAAGCTGTAACCTCCATAACCAACAAGCTTTGCACAAATGGCCAAATTAAGTTGTTTACCAGTTCTTACTTTAGCAAATGTTTCTTGCTGACATAACATTGCACTTTAAACCAGTGTCTACTTTGAGCTCCGTGGGTTTACCATTAATCAGGATAGTACAAAACAGTTCTTTGCCAGCAAAATCTACTGCATTAGTCTTTTCACCAACTACTGACACACCATCTACATAGAAAGTAGAGTTGCATATGACCAACTTGCTTTTTTGAGTGACCTTTCTTAATAAATGAATGAGGCTTGCTTGATTTACAAAACTTTTGAAAGTGGTTCCTTTTTTACACTTCTGGCATTGCTGACCAAATGCTAAACACTTTTCTTTTTTAGACTCATGATTGGCAACACAGTTATGACAGTTAACATAAGACTTGACTTGGGTTTTGCTGACTCACCCTTGTGCTGCACTGAGCATGTCATTTTACTGAGCTAGTCTTGGAACTTGCTGGAAAGTTACACGCTGTCCCTGCAAATCCTGCAGGAGCTACATCTGCCATGTACTTAGGCCTGTTTCTGTTAGCCATGTCCTGCATGGTGTCTACATTTGCTCTAGAAACTGCTGAAACCATGCTGTTATCACTTGCAAGCATATTTGTGTGCTTTCTGTAAACTCGTGTATCTGACCAATCTCTATAGCTTTGCTCAACATTAAATCACTGTCACAAAGCAAAATCTTTCTCACTGCAACATAATTAACACCACATACAAGCCTATCTTTTATCAGCTTGTCTTTCAGATCACCAAACCTGCACGTTTTAGCCTTGTTTCTCAAGTTGGTAATATAAGCTGCAAAGGTTTCTCCTGGCTTTTGGTCTCTTGTATAAAATAGGTGCCTCGCCAATGTATCATTTGTCTGGGGGTTGCACATTTCCCTAAATTTACATTTCAAGCACACAGGGTCCTCCCTTGATTCAGCTTGTTCAACAATATGGCTGTTCTCCCCTTCTCCTGCATATACTGCTAGTGCATACACAAATGAACGCTCTAGCCTCTCAGTGGCTTCTGACCCCACAAAGTTAAGCAAAATAAATGCCCTTGTACGTGTATCTTTATCAGAAAAAAACTGCTTGTATGAAAATATTGTATTCCTGCTCAAACACTCTCCAATTCTCTGCAATATTGTGATCAAACAGAAGTGGATTGGGTCTGCGAAAAGACCCTTGGAATCATCTGCGAACATACACACATATATGTCAGAAATTTATGCCAAAACTTGTAATTATGCCCAATAGCACTGCAGACTCTTTGAAATAACTGTACTTTGTAAAATAAGTCTCCGTAACACAAGAACGCTTTGAAACCAAAATACTTTGCGAAACCACTCCTAATCAGTGTAAAAAAACACTTCAAAATGACTGTACTTTGCAAATGAACTATACATAGCACAAGAAACTTCTCGAAATGGCTGTACTTTTGTGAAATAGGTCTGTACAGTGTAAGAAACACTTGGAAATGACTGCACTTTGCAAATAAAATGTACACAGCACAAGAAACTTTTCAAAATCACTACATTTTGACTGCACTTTGCAAGATAACTGTACTTTGGACACAGTAAACTCTGAAATAATTGTATTGTAATAAAGCTCACACTGAAAACACTTTGCGCACTCTGAAATACTTCGAACAACTCTAGTTATACCTTGAATAGCTTTGGTCAATACAAAATAGTAGCTCATGTCAAAATATGGTTGTTTACTAAAAACATCGTCGTCATCTTTCAGCTGTTCCCATTAGGAGTTGCCACAGCGGATCATCTGTTTCCATTTCTTCCTGTCCTCTGCATCTTGTTCTGTCACACCAACCACCTGCATGTCCTCTCTCACCACATCCATAAACCTTATCTTAGGCCTTCCTCTTTTCCGGTTATCTGGTAGCTTCATCCTTGGCATCCTTTTCCCAATATACTCAGCATCCCTTCTCAGCACATGTCCAAACCAACATAATCTTGGCCTTCCAACCTGGACTGACCCTCTAATATACTTATTCCTAATCCTGTCCACCCTTGTCACACCCAGTGCAAATCTTAACATCTTTAACTCTGCCACATCCAGCTCTAACTCCTGCCTTTTTGTCATTGCCACTGTCTCCAACCCATATAACATAGCTGGTCTCACTACCCTCTTGTAGACCTTCCCTTTCACTCTTACTGGTACTCATCTGTCACAAATCACTTCTGACACTCTTCTCCACCCACTCCATCCTGCCTGTACTCTCTTCTTCACCTCTCTTCCACACTCATCATAACTCTGAATTATTGATCCCAAGTATTTAAACTCATCCACCTTCGCCACCTCTACTCCTTGCATCCTCACCATTCCTCTGTCCTCCCTCTCATTCACACACACATATTCTGTTTTAGCTGACCTTCATTCCTCTTTTCTCTAGAGCGTATCTCCATCTTTCCAGGGTCTCCTCCACCTGTTCTCTACTCTCACTACAGATCACAATGTCATCTGCAAACATCATAGTCCACGGGGACTCCTGTCTGATCTCGTCTGTCAACCTGTCCATCACCATTGCAAATAAGAAGGGGCTCAAAGCTGATCCTTGATATAATCCCACCTTAAACGCATCCGTCACTCCCACCACAGACCACACCGCTGTCACACTACCCTCGTACATATGCTGTACCACTCTTACATACTTCTCTGACACTCCTGACTTCCTCATACAATGCCACAACTCCTCTCTAGGCACCCTGTCATATGCTTTCTCTGTCTACAAAAACACAATGCAGCTCCTTATGACCTTCTCTGTACTTCTCCATCAACACGTTTACTAAAAACATGCATGCTTATTTTGCCCTTTTATTGTACTTGTGCTTATTTGACCTCTTATCATGCTCAGTGTACTTTTCTTGTGCTAGTTTTATTTTTAACATGCTCGTTATGCAAATCAGAAGCAAGTCGACACCCACATAAGTATTTCTGATAAATTCTATCAAATATTATGGTTTCGAATATTTTGTTTAATCAATTATGCATTTTGTGCCTTTTGTTTGATTAATAATGCATTTTGTGCTACTTGTTTGATTAATAATACGTTTTGTGCTTTGCAAATGTTTTGTATCATTTTCTTTACAAAATAAATCATGTATGCAAGTTTTGGTTACCTGTAGTTAGCTTCTGGCCTTTTTTTAAATTGTTTGTGCACTGTATCACCCAACCTGCTCAATGTACCTTCACCGTTAACTTTGCACCTCATGGCTTGAAGAAGTTGCACACTCTATTCCGGTTCTGACACCATGTCGCTCCTCTGGTCAGGATAAAACAGATGAACAGTTGTGGGTTCGGTTCAAGCAGCTTTATTATATACAAACACATCAGGATTGAGGCTTAGTAACTTAAACTTACATAAACTTATAAACAGACCGACTTCTGCACCCATACATGTCAACACTCTGGCTGTTCTCTCAAAATGGCACAGCTGCCTGCACGTGCTCTCTATTTATATGCATGTGCCCTCACTTTGAAATGTTTCTTAAAGTTACAACACATTGTTCTACAATTCTTTATCCAGTTGCACTGATTTGTGTTATAATGGCTAGTTGCTTTTGCCTGGTTCTCTAAAATACAGTTTACTGTGACTATGAAACACTGTGGATCTAATTCTGTAACTAGTGATGTCAAGTTGTCTGTTTCACCTTCATTCTTGCTGTTGCCATCTTCAACAGCTCGAGAGCTGTTTACTGGCTTGAGGCTACCCCTTATCCCATAATGCTAGTGACAGCTACCCAGATCTCGTTTGCCGCTTCAGCTGCGAGGTGTGTCGTTTTCTGGCTCAGGCTTGTATTTTCAAATTTTTGTATAGAAATATATTCTTATACTCCATAAAACTATTAGATAATTTATCTTTCTTAGTTTTATTCACTGTGTGTGTTGTTGAGTACTTTGTTCTTTCATAGTCCCTTTTTAATTAGAACTTGTTTAAGTTAGGGAGTTCTCCCCTCCCCCACTCCCTTCCCAAGGACAGCTGTTTAAATTAGAGGCTCTCCTTTCCTTCTTTTTTGTTATCGTTTAAAAAAAAAAAAATATATATATATATATATATATATATATATATATATATATATAGTCTGGTGTACTTTGACTTGAGTAGAATTTTTTTAATCTGTGTTTCTCTTCTGGTACTTTTTTTTTTTTGTGGTTATGTCTAAGGAAGCTAAAGTATCTGGCTTTAAAAAGTGTGACTCGTGCTGTCAGAAAATGTCTCTGACAGACGGGCACACTAGATGTTCTTCGTCTCACATTGCTGCAGTCATAACCTGTGGGTAGTCCGCTGTCCTCGGTCGGCCCGAATACCAAAGTGTTAGGCTGCCGTCGGTCATGGTCGCTCAGAGCTGACGTCAGTACGCAGTAGTACTTAAGCGCATGACCGACGCCATATCCTCAGTCTTTCTTGCCGCATGGTCCGAAGCAGAAGCAGCGTTTGCAAGTGCCGTTCGGCGTCCTGAAATTTTCGTTTTTCGAGTTTCAGACCGAAGACCAAGTTGAGCTAATTACCCCGTTGGGGAATATTTTTGTCTTTTCTTGCCTCAGTTAATCCGGATGTCAGAAAAAGTTAATAATTGTATTTCTTGTGGGAAACAGATACCTCATAGGGACTATCACTCTCTCTGTATTCCTTGCTTGGGGCCTGAGCACGACGTAGTCGGGTGTCGCTTTTGCGCTAGATTTAATAAGCGCACCATTAAACGCAGATTAGATTGTGCTAGGCTTGTTTTCGGTAAGCGGTGTAACTACAACATGCCGTTGGATCCTCCGACGCCCGCTACCGCAAAGAAGCGAAAAGATAAATCGTTAAAGTCTAAACAGGATGAGTCGTCCGTTGCGGACGCCGGTTCTATGGAAACTACTGTTGAATCTGTGGATACAGCCGAGGTTTCGGCTGAATCACAGGGGGAACCTTTAATTTTACAGGAATTGGCCTCTCAGGAGTTAGGTCAGGCCGAGGGGGCTTCTCAAGTTTCTGTAGTTCCATCCTTACAAAAGGTTATTAGGCCTTCTACTTCTGTCACTAAGGGCCCTGCTAAAGCTAGACCTGGTCTTTCTGGCACAGGCATCAGCCCTAGTTCTTCGGGCTCTGTGCCTAAAAAACATATGTTGAAAATGGCAGAGGATTTGATTACTTTAATCAGGGGTTCTATGCCCCCTCCAGACAAGAGGCCTAGGGTGGAGACAGATGTGGAGGGATTGGAGCATTCCTCAGATTACTCTGAGTCTTCAGCTGAGGACATTCAGGATTTTCCTCCCTATTCTGATTCGGATGCAGAGGATTCCTGTCCTTCTGCTTCTCCTCCAGAGGATTTTTCCTTTTCTGAAACCCTGCACTCCATGAGGGAGCATTTCAAGTGGGAAGGTCAGGATTTTTCAGATTCTCGTAAGAGGCTTAGGGAATTTTTGTTTTTGCCACAACATAGACCTTTGGCTATTCCCCCTGTTTTAGATGTTGTTCAGGATGTTTTTTCTGAAGCTTCCCTTAATCCTGATTCTTTACCCCCTGCCCCTGTCAAGCCAGACAGGTATTACAGAGTGCCAGAGGCTCATACATATTTGTATAAGAGTCCTAGAGCTGACCCGGAAACTATTAGTCAAGGACCTAAGGGTGTCAGGGCTTCTGTAGTTAAGAATCCAGTACCTCTAGATAAAGATTCTAGGGCTTTGGATAGGTGGGGTAAAAAAGTGTATACCTCCTCCACGCTAGCTATGAGGGCTCTAAATTGCCAGTTTCATATGCTGAAGTATCAGAACTTTCTGTTAAGTCAGTTGAAATCTAAGGTAGATGCTTTAGCTGAGGGTATAGAGTGTAAGGAATTGCAGGACTTAGTTCATGCCTCAGATCAGGTTGGTAAGCATTCCTTGCAGTGTGGCTTCGATGCTCTTCAGGCTTCTTCCAGGGTGGCTGCCACTGGTTCAGTTATTCGTAGGCATGCCTGGCTTAATGATCAAAATTTGTCAGAGCATGTTAAAGCTCAAATTTTGGGTGCTCCTCTTCAATCTGAAGTTCTTTTTGGTTCTCCTGTGGAGTCAATTTTGAAAAAAATGGAAGACAAAGCTAAGTCCATGCAGACGGTTAAGGAATTTTTACAAGTGCAGCCCCCTAAGTTTAGCAGAAATTGGCCTGCAAAAGGATGGTCTTACCCTTCTTCCGATTTTCAGTCTAAGGGCAGGTCTAGACGTGGTAGGGGCAGGGCTCATGCTCAGGGTTCTTTCAGACCTAGGACTTGGAGTTCTCCTGCACAATCTTCTGGTGAAGGCAGGGGTCAGCCTTTTCGTAAACAGACCCAATGACCTGTATCTCCAGCTGCCAGATTCTTCCTGTCTGGCAGCTCCTCTAGGAGGAAAGTTGGCACTTTTCAAACAAAATTGGCTTTTGGTCACCCAGGACAAATGGGTGTTGGACATTATAAATCAAGGCTACAAGTTTTATTTTCACACCTTGCCTCCTTTCAAAGGCATGCCAGATGTACCTCCTCAGCAAAGGCTGGAGGCTCACAAACAGATTTCTTTACTTTTACAAATGGGGGCTATCCAGGTGGTACCTCCGTCAGAAGAAGGCCTAGGGTTTTATTCTCGCCTATTCCTTGTGCCAAAGAAAGGAAACACTTGGAGGCCAATTCTGGATTTGTCCATTCTCAATACATACCTAGACATTCCAAAGTTTAAGATGTTAACTTTACAGCAACTTCTGCCTCTGCTAGGCAAAGATCACTGGATGGTAACTCTGGATCTCAAAGAGGCTTATCTTCACATTCCTATCAGGCCCAGCTGCAGGAGATTCCTGCGTTTTCGGGCTGGTACTTTTCATTATCAGTTCTCTGCATTGCCCTTTGGCTTATCTACTGCACCCAGGGTGTTCACAAAGGTCCTGGCTCCTGTGATAGCCTTCTTAAGACTGAGAGGAATACAAATTTATCCTTATCTGGACGATTGCCTGATTCTTGCTCAAGACAAAGTCAAGTTACTTCAACATCTACAGTATGTAATGGCAGTTTTAAGGTGCCTAGGGTATTCTGTGAACGAAACAAAGTCCAGTCTAGTACCCTCTCAAGACATGTGCTTTCTGGGTGTGAGACTGAATACAGCCTCTCAGATGGCTTTTTTGACCCCGGACAAACAAAGAAATCTTCACCTATACTTCCAGCAATTATCAGTACTGTCCAGGCTGACTGCAAGGACAGTCCTTCAAGCCTTGGGGTTCATGGCATCTTGCATTCTGGTACTTCCCAATGCCAAACTGCATATGAGGAAGCTACAATGGTATCTCAAAAGTGTATGGACTCAACACTGCCACGATTTGGACACTGTCATTCAGATAATACCTTGCATCCAGAAGGAATTCTTGTGGTGGGCTCAGGAATGTCACCTAAACAAGGGACTCTCTGTGACCCGACCAGAGGCGAGTCGGATCTTAACGACGGATGCCTCAGACCTGGCTTGGGGAGCACACTTCAATGGGAAATGGATTCAAGACACGTGGCCTCCCAGACTACAGCATTTGCATATCAACATGAAGGAGATGTTAGCAGTCCAATTTGCCCTGATGGCCTTCAAGGACCTACTTCAACCAGGACAGGTGTTGATTCAAACAGACAACACAACAGTCATGTGGTACATCAACAAGCAGGGGGGAACCCATTCTTACCCTCTTTGCAGACAAGCTATGATATTGTGGGAGACTGCTCTGAGTTTGCACATCACTCTTCAAGCACGGTTTCTGCCAGGAGCATAGAACTCCTTAGCAGATGTATTGAGCAGACGAATTGTGGATCCCCACGAGTGGAAATTGGATCCTCATGTATTCCAACAGTTGACAGTGGCTTGGGGAACTCCAGACATAGATCTGTTCGCTTCTCCACTAAATTTCCAACTGCCAAAATTTTGCACAAAGATGTTTCACCCAAAAGCTTGGAAAGTGGATGCTCTATCTTTCAGTTGGAACAACCTTTACGTCTATGCTTTCCCTCCTCTGCCTCTCCTTCCCAAGGTACTCTTGAAAGTCAGGCGGGACAAGCCTTGCATGATTCTAATAGCACCAGATTGGCCACGCCAGCACTGGTATCCTCTGCTGAGGAGTTTAGTTCAGGAGCCTCCTTGGCCTTTGCCACCGATTCCTCACTTGTTGTCCCAGTCAAGCAATCATTTTCTCAATGTCAGGGTACAGTCCCTGCATCTCACAGCCTGGCGTATTCTGTTTTAGACCCTGGGGGGTCTCAGCTTCCTCAACAGGTTTTGAATGTCATTTTGGAAGCCAGACGGCCTAGTACTAGAAAAGTTTATGCTGATAAATGGAGGAGATTTTTTCTTTGGAGCACAGCAAAGAGCTTTGATGTCTCAGTGCCTTATTTGAGTTTTACACTACAGTACCTTACTGAATTATTAGACAAGGGTTTGTCTTTTTCCTCCATGAAAGTTCATGCTGCAGCCATTTCTGCTCACTATGATTGTGACCCTCCTTTATTTTCTCACCCTTTGTTTAAACAATTTCTTAGAGGGGCAAAAAACATAAGACCCCCACGTAGAGCTCCTACTCCTTCCTGGGATCTCAATTTTGTGTTGGAAAAGCTTACTTTACCTCCCTTTGAACCTGCAGCTACGTCTGAGTTGAAGTTTTTGTCTTGGAAGACTGCTTTTTTGTTGGCCATTACATCTGCTAGGAGGGTATCTGAATTACAGGCTCTCATGGCAGTTGAACCCTTCCTGATATTCCATAAGGATAGGGTGTCCCTACGTACTAACCCTACTTTTATGCCTAAAGTTATTTCTAATGTGGCCTTAAACCAGTCTATTCATTTGCCTACTTTTTATGCTGATCCCCAAAATAAAGGGGAAAAAGTCTTGCATTCTTTGGATATTCACAGTCAGTTACGCTATTATTTGAGCAGAACTAAAGAGTTCAGGCAGAATCAACAGTTATTTATTTCTTTTGCTTTGGGTTCACAAGGGAAAGCTGTTTCAAAGCAAACTATTTCTAAGTGGATTGGCCATTGTATTGCTTTTTGTTATTCTCATCATGGAAAGGATGTTCCTGCTGGGATCAGACCTCATTCCACTAGGGCTACTGCCACATCTACTGCCTTTTTAAGGGGTGTAGCTACTAAGGATATTTTGGAGGCAGCTACTTGGAGTTCAGTGCACACTTTTACTAAACATTACCATCTCCCCCTTTATTCCAAGTCTAGGGCTGGGTTTGCCACTGCAGTTTTACAGGGCATGTTAGCAGCTCCTAATGCTTTTTAGTTTGCCAGCCTCCCTTTACCTTTGCTTTGGGATTCTACCCACAGGTTATGACTGCAGCAATGTGAGACGAAGAACATAGTACAGTTTTGTACCTACCATAAATGTAGATGTTCGAGGATCCACATTGCTGCAGTCCAATTTTCCCTCCCTCCTTCCCCTCTATAGTTTGGGGTTGCTGTGTTTCTTTTGGGATAATTATTATTTTATCTATGTTGGTTGTTGGATATTTTCTATTTTGGCTATGGCCTTTCCTTTTTAGGCCTTCTGACATCTGGGGCAAGAAAGACTGTGGATATGGCGTCGGTCATGCGCTTAAGTACTACTGCGTACTGACGTCAGCTCTGAGCGACCATGACCGACGCCAGCCTAACACTTTGGTATTCGGGCCGACCGAGGACAGCGGACTACCCACAGGTTATGACTGCAGCAATGTGGATCCTCGAACATCTACATTTATGGTAGGTACAAAACTGTACTTTGCGTTTATTGTTTGGGTGCTGTTCACCTGCAGGACTCTTATTCTATTTGTCATGCCTTTAGTCCAAGAGTCCTGAGGGAGCGAAAGAACAAATTGATCCTTAGGGGTCTGTTAAAACCGCAGGATTCACGGGCAGAGTTCCCAGCCAGTGAAATCCCCAAAACCTTCTAAACCGTCGGCTCCACCTTCGGAGCCGACTCCGGTACAGGATTTACTGAGTATGTTTGTTCCGGCTGGCACCAACAAGACAACCCCTCCATCGGCTCCATCAGATGTTTCAGAGCCGTCTCGGAGCCATAAAAGGCTGAGGTTCCCTTCGTTAGAGTCAGTTCATTTGGCTCCTCGGTCTCAATTATTGCAAAGTGAACGTAGCCACCATTCTTCACACTCCTCTCGATCCTCTAGGCTGTTGGATCATGATGTGGAGAGAGTAGTAAGTAGGTTGCTAAAATCACAGGCACTAGCTAAATTATTGTCTAGCCCTCCTCAACAGGTATCTGCTCCATCCACCTCCTTTTCTGTTCCTCTTCCGACTCCATTGAGTTCGGAGCTGGTGTTCTTTGAGGTTCGAGTAGTGGAACCGTTGGCTCCGATAACCATATCTCCTTCGGTTCTGACATTGGCTTCGATTACCTGGATAGTACCTTCGATCGAGGAATCTGGACGCCAGGGCTCCCTCGTCGGCTCCGAGGGGACGAGTGGCATCAGACCCTTGTCTCGACCCTGTTCTCCCTCTCGGAGCATCGGCGCAGGTGAGCTCGGCTCCAACATCGGCCTCGGAGCTGTCCCCCTCGGCACGGAGAAAGATTTCTATTTCTTTGGAACCGGAGCTTTCTCTGCCTCGAGGCAGGGACGTCTTTGAGGTCATGTGGAGTGTGCTGTCCCCTGAGTCAGCTCTACTACCAACCCCACCGGCTCCGTCCCCCGTAGTGTCTGTGCCAACCTCTGCTCCTCCTCCAGACCCCAAGCGTAGGGAGCCAATGCTCCAGGACACCCCATTGGGTGTTTCCTCTTCTTCCGAGGCCTCCCCTGATCACTCAGAGGAGCCCCCTCAGAAGAAGAAGTGTAAGAGGAAGCACATTGACTCCCCTGAGTCTGTCACTTCTGATACAGACTTTGATGAATCAGAAGGGTCCCTGAGATCCCCCTCTGAAGATGTTTCCTTCTCGGATATCCTGGAAATGATTAGGCAGAGGGGGACTGGAATCCCCTAGCCCCTACTGAGGATGAGTCTGTATTTCTGGATGCTTTCGGTTCCCGACCTTCCACCTCTTGGGTTTCTCCTCCTTTTGACCCACTTATGTCTGTAGTGGCTCAAAAGGCTTGGTCAGCTCTGGACACAGTGGAACCAGCTCCAAGGAGACCTGGTAAATTTATTACAGCTCCCCGGGATAAGGAATTCCTTTCTAAAGGTGTGCCCTTTGATGCCATGGTGGCAGCAGCAGCCACCAAAAAAGAGTTAGCAGAGACCTCTTCATCTATTCACCCCCCCTAACAAGGAGTCTAGGATTATGGACAGGTACGGAAAGCGAATGTTTACTTCAGCAACCTTCTCCATGAGGTCCCAGAACTGTCTATGTCATTTTACTCGCCTTCAAAGGGATCTCCTTAAAGAGCTTGGAAATGCCCTTCAAGTTCCTACAGCTGAGGGAGTACAAGCCAAAGTTAGCTTCCCAGCTAGTGACTCTTAATTCTGTAATGAACTCCTCCATGAGGCTCATTTCCTATGCAGCCGATGGAGCGAGTAGAGCTGCGGGCATGGGTGTGGCCCTCAGGAGGCATGCGTGGATGTGACTGTGTCACTTTGAGGAACCCTTTTGAGTGTCCTTCACCAATACCCCCTTTGATGGCTCCTTTCTCTTTGGGCCACAGGTGAAAGACACATTGACTAGGTGTGAGCAAGAAGGCAAGACTCTCTCTGCCATGGGAGTCCATTTTTCCACTCCCTCTAGACCTTACCCCAAGGGTCAGAAAAGTGGGAAGATGTGGTTCCGCAAATCTCAGGGAGCCTTGCCTGACACACGTAGTGATTTTTCCTCCTGAGGCAGAGAGGGAAACAACAATAATAGATGCTGCCCTCGTGGCAGAGGGGGTCCGCAGAATCAGGGCAACAGAGAATCCTTCTCTGGCAAGCCCTTCCAGCATCCCTGAAGGGTTGCCCAGCTGCTCACCTCTGGAGGCAGTTGGGGGGAAGACTTTCGCTGTACCCAAAAGCCTGGCAAAATTTAACAAGAGACAGATGGGTACTGTCCATTATAACCGGAGGTTACAAAATTCCCTTCCATCAATCCCCCTTACAGTCAAAGAAGGCCCTTCCAAATGTTCCACCCAATCTGAAGGAGCAAGCAGTAATAGGAGCTTCAAAACTGCTAGAAAAAAAGAGCCATTCAGGAAGTCCCCCGCAGACCAGCACGGATCTGGAACTTAATCAAGGTCCTTTTTGATACCAACAAAGACAGGGGACTTGAGACCGATTCTGGATCTCGGAAGACTAAACAAATCTGTACAAAGAACAAAGTTTCAGATGGTCATGCTACAGTCCATTCTACCCTTCCTGGGTCAGGACAATTGGATGTGCTCGATAGATCTTCAGGACGCGTACTACCATATCAAGATGGACAGATGCTCCAGGAGATTTCTTCGCTTTCGGGTGGGGGCCAGTCATTACCAGTTCAGAGCTCTGCCCTTTGGTCTCACCACAGCCCCCAGGGTGTTCACCAAATGTATGGCAGTGGTCATGGCTCACCTGAGACATCAAGGATTCCAGGTGTTTCCATATCTAGACTGGCTCCTCACTGCTACCACCAGACATCAACACATACAAGCGCGGGATTATACAATCACATCTTGCACCCAGCTAGGTATTACAATAAATTTTCGAAAAGTCTGCCTTGTTGCCCTGTCAATCTATCACTTACATAGGAGCAGACTTAAACACAAGGGAAATGTTTGCAAGGTTGACACTGGAAAGAGTGTCCACAATTCGTCAACAAGTGAAAATCCTAATGCAGAGCAAAAGGATCCAAGTCAGGTATGTCCTTCAAACTCTGGGCTCCATGGCAGCTGCCATTCTTCTACTTCCATTAGCGCGTTTCCACATGAGAATTCTTCAGTGGCTTCTTTTCAAGCAGTGGTCTTTCCAAGAGCTACCCATGTCTCACATGATCCTGATCACTGAGGCATGCAAAAGGCACCTTTCTTGGTGGATGGTCTCCCCACTAGTTACTCAGGGCAGACCTTTCATACAACCCCTTCCGGTAGCCACAGTGAGTACAGACACCTCCCTGATAGGGTAGGTGGGCATTATCTGGGCAGGACAGTCCAAGGCACTTGGCAACCTCACGAGTACCATCTGCACATAAATGTCCTAGAAATGAGAGCCGTGCTGCTAGTGTTGCAAGCTCTTCAAGACTCTCTTCCTTCCGGGACCATTGCAATTCAAACAGACAACATGTCAGTGGTGTGGTACATCAACAAGCAGGGCAGAACCAGATCCTACCCCCTGTGTCGAGAAGCACTCAGACTTTGGCAGTGGACGATTTCCTCCCAACGTTTTCTGATTGCGATGCACATCCCTGGAAGATCCAATGTCATATCGGATAGGCTCAGCAGAGCTATCCTCATGCCTCATGAGTGGTCTCTGAATTAGGAAGTTGCGGATCTTATCTTCCACAAATTGGGACAGCCTTGCTGCGATCGTTTTGCCACCCCCTTCAACAGCAAATACAGCAACTTCTTCTCCCTTCTTCCGCTTCTAGGTCACATACCCAGAGATGCTGTAGGCCACGATTGGCCTCGGGGACTTCTTTATGCTTTTCCTCCATTTCCCCTAATACCGAAACTCATACAGAAAGCAAAATCGTTGGGTTGCAAAATGATCCTCATTGCCCCCTACTGGCTTCGACAGATATGGTTCCCATTCCTGCACCCTTACCTTCTCGATCAGCCCTGGACCCAATTCCAGATCTCCTGATTCATCAATCACAGCTTGGTTGCTCCACTTCCAACCTTAGCCAGGCTTATTTCCCCAGCAGTATGCGAGATTATCGTTTCCTCTCATAAGTCTACAACGAGAAAAAGTTATGCTAGCAAATGGAAACGTTTTTCTGGTTGGGCAGAGTCTAGGAATGTGGATCCCTTCTCAGTCCCAGTCCACCAAATTCTGGAGTTCCTAGCAAAACTTTTTCACTCTGGGGCTGCTTCCGCTACGATTAGGGTACAATTAGCGGTCATTTCTAATTTTCATATCGGATTGACAAATTCTAACATCATGTCTCATAAGATCTGTAAAGCTTTTTTGAGAGGAACATCTCTTCTTAGACCTCCAGTGAGATATCCCCCTCCTCCTTGGGACCTTAATTTAGTCCTAACTTCCTTAATTCTGCCTCCTTTTGAACCAGCAGCATCCTGCTCCATCAAGTTTCTGTCTTGGAAGACACTCTTTCTGGTTGCTATCACTTCAGCTAGGCGAGTCTCAGAACTTCAAGCACTATGTGTTCGTCCTCCCTACCTGGTGTTTCACAAGGACAGAGTTGCCCTTAAGACTAATCCTTCATTTCTTCCTAAAGTCTGCTCAGAAAATAATTTAAATCGATCTATAGATCTCCCTGTGTTCTTCCCAAATCATAGCAACAAGGCACAGTACAAGCTTCACCAATTGGATGTTCATAGAAAATTGCATTTTTACCTACATAGAACTAAAGAAATAAGAAAGTCAGACCAATTATTCCTTTCTTATGCCTTAAACAAACAAGGTCTCCCAGTTTCCAAAGTGACCTTATCCAGATGGTTGTCCCACACTATTAATTTTATTTACCAGTTACGGAATAAGGAGTTACCAACTAAACCGAAAGGTCATTCTACTAGGGCATTAGTCACCTCCATAGCTTTTCAGTCTCGGTTGCCCATGGATTCCATCTGTGCAGCTGCCACGTGGGAAAACCTTCATACCTTTATTTCTCATTACAAGGTGGATATGGTCTCCCGGAGCAGAGCTGACTTTGGTTCCACTGTTCTGAAGAGTCTGTTCCACTGAGCCACCCAGGATGTTAGGTGCTAGGGACGCTGTCCCAAACAGCAAGAATGAAGGAGAGCTAGACAACTTAACATTAAGAAGTTATGTACCTACCAATAACGTTCCATGTTAGTTGTCTTCATCTCGCCTTCCTTCTTGTGTCCCTACCTCCGTCCCCTGTCCTAGTGGATCGAGAGGAGTCCTTTTTCACTGGCTGAGTATTATTTTATTGTTATTCTTCTGGCTAGGTCTTCCTAACCTATTCTAGATATTAGGATGCATGGAACAACCAGGTTTTTTAATAACTGGTTTATCTTATATTATGTCTGGAATTAGCTATTTCAAACAAGATCTGGGTAGCTGTCACTAGGCATCATGGGATAAAGGGTAGCCTCGAGCCAGTAAACAGCTCTCGAGCTATTGAAGATGGCCGAGTCAGAGCCGAGGATCTGCTCCGATCCCAGACAGCAAGAAGGAAGGCGAGATGAAGACAACTAACATGGAACATTATGGTAGGTACATAACTACTTATTCTCATATGTACACACACAGTCTTAACCTATCATGTGAAATCTGTTCTTTAGTGAAGACAGAGTTGAAACCATATCTGTTCTCGTATGCAAAACCTTAACAGTTTTTTCACTTTGTTTTTCTAGTTGTACCTACATAAATGAGATTCATCGGCCTTTTCTGTATATTCAAATCAGTGGCATTGAATTATTATAGTGTATGAAGATCTGAGATTAGTGTTGTATTGAGAAAAAGATAAACATGTTTTGCTTCCTTAGCATGAGACCTGGTCAAAACAGCATTTAGGGGTGCTCTACAAATGTTTAACACCCATAAGCACTGTTATGAGCAGGTATCACTGTAGGGAGATTGCAGGATGGCAAAGAACAACAGCAGAAGGTAAAACGGCTTTTAAAAGCATTTCGAACTTCACTCTGCCATATTTACAAACAATACGTATGGCAGAATGAACTATCTAACAGCTTTTAAAGCCCTTCATTTTTCAGAGGGGGCACCTTTTCTGCCTGCCTTGCCATCTGTTTCATAATGCCAAAGTGTTTTACTGGCTTTCAGAGGTTTTGAAAGCTGTTAAAACAATTCTCACTGCTACACTTTTCTTTTCTGCAACTGGTAGTACATGGAACAGATAAAGCTGTATGCATTACAAAGAATTATGACTTCTCTGATCATAACCTGCTGTGTTCTCAACACAGATGCCAAGATTTAACTCCTAGACTTCGCTCTTAAGGTGAATTTCTTGACAGTCATGTCTAAGACATAATAACACTGTTTTACATTGGAGAAACAGTCATAATCCTCAGTTTTTCATTCTTTTTGGCATTACAAATTAAGACTCATAGTTGGTCCCTACTCTGTTGCATTTAGACATAAAAGTATCATGTCTTGGTAAACTCTGATATCTTGTCCATTTCCTCCTTCATTCATGGCTACAGAAATTCTGCTTGTACAAATCCTGCATCCCAAAACCCAAGTCACTTTTTAGTTTTGCCTAATTTTACAGTACTAGAGTATTATCATAGGGTGATAACACTGTCCAATTTCAGTTCACCTGCATCTCTGAGAAGAACCCCACATAACTACCCACAGGGTCACAAACAACTCAGTTTACTACACTTAGGTCACGTAGGCTCCCTCTTAGAAGTAACTCTGGAAAAAAAATAAAAAAACAGATACCATCTTAATTACTTGCCATGCCACATCTAAACCACCCATGTTACTATTAACTCTTGACCTCTGTAGATTATAGGACACTTGTTTTGGTATATTGTTGCCTACTCCTTCTCAAAAAGCACACATCATGCAACACTACACACTACTGGGCAGCTTTCATGGCCACCACCCAGTGCTGTATGGGTCCTAGTGGGGCTTGAAAAAAAAATGTTCTTGTCTGTATGGACAAGTTCTGTCCATGCCAACCTAAGCCGTTCCTTTCTGCTAACTCTTCTGATTAGTGATTTGAATTCTTATCCAATGCAAAAATGGTACATCACCGAATATTATTCCTCCTAGAGTCAAATGTTTGTATTTTGGTTTGTTTTCCATGCTGATCTAGCTTATACTAAAGGAAACTGTTGACCATATAATCGTCCACATACTGTGGGATAGCACAGAGTCCATTCAGCATACCTTGTGTTTCTTCCTACTTTATTACTTTATTTTGCTTTTGCTGCCTGTTCTTAAAAGTACTCAATTGCATTTATTCTGCTGCATTTATTACTGTTTGTTAGTAGCCTGATTCAATTGAAACTGTTATTCTAAGCCTTTTGGTTAAAGAACTTGGCTTCAGGCCAGTTGTTTTACATTAAGAAGGTTTGTGGTCTGCACTTTTGTGGCAGGACAGGCAGCTTACATCATTCTAAGTTAGGAGTTGCTGATTGAAGGCTTAGTGTCTGTTATTCTAAAAGTGTCTTAGTTCTGGTTTAAGCACTTGGGCTTCAGGCCAGTTATCTTACATTAAGAAGGTTTGTGGTCTGCACTCTTGTGGGAGGAGAGGGTAGATTCTGCCCTTCTGAGCTGGGAATTTCTGGTTAAAGGATTCTTGTGACTGCTTATTTGAACTGTTTCTTTCTGAAACTGGTGCACCTTGTTTGCTGTAGCATAGACTAGATTCAGACCTGCTGAAATCTAGCTTTGTTTGTATAACTTGCACTAATCCAGGCCATCTTTTTTAGAGAAGGTTTCCCTGCACCCTAGTGGCAGGAGTCTGCAGCTAGAACTTGTCTGATTGAAGACTGCTGGAACAGGGCTCAGTTTTGAGCTTTTTTATTGGTTAATTTGTTTAAATCAGTTTGCTACTATTATATTTAAAAAAAAAAGCTCTAGCTTGTTTTCCCTCCTTTCCTGTTACTAGAATAGTCCAGATACAGATTTGCTGTATTCAGGACTGTATTGTAATTTCTGAGTTCCCCAGACCTTTCTGTGTTAGAGGGAAGCACCTCAGCTTATTAGTGGGAGTGGTAAGCACTAGGTAGCCTATGTACCACAAAATGAGTGGTTTCTAGCTCCCTTTCAACTTTCTGCTTTAAAAAGTCTGTGTTTGCATGGGTTTGCGTGACATGCAGTGCCACTAAGCTAGGGTAAAATATTACCGGTGCCAGAAAATCTGCTCTTCAATTTTTCCCGTAGATCTGGATAGTTCTGTTCTCTCTCTTGCATTTAATTAGCTTATTCGCCTAGCACTTCATCTGGCTTCTTGTAGCAATTGTTATAGCACACAAGCGCTAACAGCACTAAACGTCCTATAAGGAAACCGCTCCAGTACTTATTAATAATGACCATCCCTCCTGGCATGTCTAAAGGTCAGTTCCCTGTGCTTTCTCTTGTTAACCTGGTGAATTTTGGCATTGTGAGGCAGTGTAGCAACTGCCTCATGTACACAGACAACCTTCTCCTCTTACCTCCCAACACTCAGACTTGTAAGAGATGCACTTATATATCCAAACTGGAAGACATGAACTCTCCAGCCAAGACCGGAATAGCTGGTCAAGAGGAGAAAGTCAACACCTGCACCACACCACATGGAACACACAGCCCTCCAGAACACCCACTATCACAGCTCTCACATAAAAACACAAACCACGTACCCACCTTCACGGAGGCTCTCAATAGAAATCTACCTAAACAGCAGAGACCTCCAAATCAGAAACGCACTCTACCACCACAACACAGCAGAAATCACAAGACAAATAGCTCACCTACACAGTGTGCCCCTCAACCTAAGCCCCTAAGGCAAAACAGCCTGCCCAATATGCACTAATCATAGGTGACTCGAAAGTGAGGCACACTGATGCCCCACTAACTAGATTGAATAAGAAGAAGGTAACAGTTGTCTGTTGTGTGCCAGAATCCGACATATAACTCACGCACTCAGGTCACTCCACAACAAGTACAAGTATGACTCTGTCATTGTGCATTTGGGTGTGAATGACCTAAGACACACCTCCCTGGACTTCATGAAGAGAGACCTGGTGGAGCTCTCGGGTTATGTGGCCCAGGCAGGTAAAATACTAGCCCTGAGCAGTATCCTACCATCGCCCAGAATGATACTGCAGTACAAGCAGAAAATGATTGGCTAAGTTTCTGGTGTCATTCTAAGGGGATCCAGTATCTGTCTGCTTGGGATGACATGATTGACAGACCTCGATGCTTTGCCAGAGTGTGCCTGTATGTGTCACACCTAGGTTTCCAGATACTGACTAAGGCTGTTGCTTCCCCTATAGTGCCTTTTTTAAGTAGTGTTCCACAGACCAAATTACCACTATCACAGCTATAAATAAATGCAATCCGAGGGTCATGCTGCTCAACACTAGAAGTCTAAATCTCAAATATGCACTCACTCGAAGCACTCCTTAAAACAGTGAACATCGATATTTCTGCTATACGGAGACCTGGTTTAAAGCAGCAGAAAGCACCCCTTTGCTACCAGGCTATAACTCATTCCAAACCTTTTGGCCCCAGAACATGGACCGAAGCTCCAAAGGTGGTGGCGTCTCCATATTCATAAAGGATATGCACACCTCCAGACTAGTAGCCCAGCATAACGCATTGGAGATACTTCAGGTACAACTAACAGTGGGTAAGATGGCAATTCAGGTCTTAGCCTGCTACAGGTCCCCAACCATGTACCAAGACTCTCATTCCACGTTCCTAAGCACCCTGGAAACTATTAGTGTCCAACCCAGCACTCTCATACTGGCTAACTTTAACTACCCCTCCATCAACTGGGAAAACTACTCATGCACCAATACACTTCCCCAACACTTCCTGGAATTCATTAATTCCAGTGTGGTGGACCAGCTCATTCTTACCCCCACTAGGGGAAGCATCATCCTTGACCTGGTTATTTCTAACATGAGCAACCGTTGCTCAACACCAATAATCAATTCCTCCCTGGTTATATCCGACCACATACTAATTACCATGGAAATCCACATCTCACCCACACCACCAGCAATGGTAACCACCAAGAAAAACTTCTCCAAAGCTGACTGAGCTCCTAAAAACAGAGGTGGCTAACTTCATGGCACCCATGTAAATGGAAAATAGGTGCATGACTGCTGAATCATACACCAGTGCGCACTGTATGAACATGTACATAAATGCATGGAAATAGCCATACTCAACAGAACCAAGACGCTCTCCTCCAAAAAAAGGAAGCAAATCTGGTGGTCCCTTGCCATTAACAAACCCTACAACAGAAGGAAGAAACTGTTGCAGAAAAAGGTGAAGTCCCAAGAGTGGAAAAACTCCCTTATTAGCCTCAACAAAAAGTTGAGATCCCTCATCAAAACCTCTAAAGCTATGCATGAAGGCAGAATTGCAGCAGACACTAAAATCAACCACAAAGCCTTCTACAGTTATATTAAGAATCTCCATGGCAATACCCAGATTTGCTCTGAGTTGTTGCACAATGGTACCTCCTATACTGAGCCAACAGATATTGCCAACATAGTGGCCAACAGATTCAGTGCTAACTTTGCCCCCCCCCCCCCAAAGGACCAGTCACAATACTGGAAGAATGCCAGGCACCCAGCATTACTGCAGCACAGGTTAAAGCTGCATTGTCCAAGGCCATGAGTACAGCTTCCATGGGACCTAACAATATCCCTGGCTGTGTTCTATATGAACTACAAAGTGAACTGACACCACACCTGTGTGCCCTGTTCAGTCACAGCCTCAGGCTTTGTCCCTACAGAATGGCACATTGCTACAGTCATCCCTATTCATAAAGGAGAAGCGACTACAAGACCCTGGGAATTATTGACCCATTAGCCTAACAAGTCTGATATGTAATGTTATGGAGCGCATCATCATGGACCTAATTAACAAAGATATATGGAATCTCCAAACTCTGGATCCCACGCAATTTGGTTTTGTGAAAGGTAGATCATGCCTCCTCAACCTGGATGACTTCTTTGAGTCAGTCACCAGAGCTGTGGATGAGGGCAAGGCAGTTCATACAGCCTACCTTGATCTGGCCAAGACCTTTAATACCATTCCCCACTCAGGAAGTATTGATACACTCACCAAACAAGGCATCAACCCCTATATCACTAGGTGGGTTGCAAATTGGCAAACAAATAGAACCCACAGTATGAAAGTAGCAGACTCCAAGTCAGACTGCTGACTAGTTACGAGTGGAGTCCCACAGGGATCAGTCCTGGGTCCTCTCCTGTTTGGCATCTACTTCTCAGAAGTCCAGGCCAACATGGAGAGACTCTGGCTGACCCAAGTTTGGTGACGATTGCAAGCTGGGAGACATTATTAACTCCCCAAGTGATGTAGAAATCCTACAGAAAGGCCTCACTGAGACCAGTGACTGGTGTCGAAACCATGGCCTTAAGCTTAATACCAAAAAATGCATTGTCATTCCCTTTGGGAAAAATTCATTTCCCACTAATTATCACATTGATGGTAGCGCACTGAACACTGAAGGTGTTATAAGAGATCTGGGGACACAGGTTGACAGCAACCTCTCTTTCAGCCACCACAGTGCCATTGTGGTCAGAAAGCCCTTCTATGTGGCACATCTCATTACCAAGGGTTTTACATCCAGGAAGAAAGAGGTCATCATCTCTCTCTACTCTTCCTCATTAGACCAGTCATCGAGTATAATGCCCTTTTTGGCATGTACCTCACTAAAACACCTGCAACAGCTGGAAAGGCCACAAAAGTACCTCATGAAGAGGATTCTAGGCCATAAACACATGGCCTACATGGACAGACTCAAAAAAATTCCAGCTATTCTGTGTCTCATAGAGTCTATTAAGAGGCAATATCTGCTTGACTTTCAAAGCCATGTCTGACCCAGCCCTGTTAGAAATGTTACACCTAAAGAAATCCCAGTCTGTCCGCACCACATGCCCCAGGGACCTCAACCTCATTACCACAATCAGCAGAACATGCTGGAGGGGACAGGTTCATAACCCGGAGACTGCCCATGCTGTGGCATAGACTTTCCATACATGTCAAGCAGAGCACCTCACTGGCCCTTTTCAAGAGAAATGTTGATGAGTGTATGGGAAATAGAAAGTTCACCCCCGGGGATCACTCCAGTGGCTCTGCTTGATAGAGGCACCGGGCACTAACGGCTGCATGATGCCAGGTCACTTCTATGGGCTAGGCTTGTAAAGGCTGCAGGCCCATTGGACTAGTACTCACTTATGAACCTATAAACATACTGTGGGATAGGGCAGCGTCCATTCAGCAGACCTAAAAATGTATCTTCTTTCATTACCAGAACACTTGGTAGACTTCATTAAATTATAGGGTTTTGTTTAATAATCAGATATATTATAGGTTTTCACTACCTGTACCCTATAATTTAGTAAAGAAACCTACACTTCTGTAGTACATTGTAGTCGCCAAAGCTCCATGTACTATGAATTGTGTGGCATTACTAAGGTGTGTTATTACGTTTTAAGCTTTAAACTACTCGGTACACCCCATATGCTCTTCTTTTCCTTCTTTCATTCTGTAACAGGTGCTGTGTGGAGTACATGATGCAGCCAATACTACAACAAATTGTGATCGGATTTCTCTTATAATAAAAATACATTTTAAAATTCCCCTTGAGAGTGACATCAGTACATGATAAGGATCATATCCTTTTTTTATTTTTGTCAAAAGTACCGCAGAAACTGATCAAGCTTAACATATTGTGGGCAATATATAGCAGTAGAAAAACAAGCATAGTGGCATTAGTTTAGCAGTGAATTTGTTCTAGGTGGATGGGTGGAAAGTAGTTTGCTTTCCTAGTTGGAGCATTTCAAGATCAATGAGATTGAGTGGAATGGAATAGAGCAAAGTGACACAGCTGTCCTTTTATAGCTACAAACTGACAACAGGAAAGCAATCAATGAGGAAAGGATGTGCACAGTCCCAAGCCGAACCTTAAAAAAATCAGTACTTCTGTTGCAGAACTATACCCAGCAACATGCTGAAGGTCTAAAAAGCAGGCACAATGAACGGGATATCGTTACAGTAATGCTTGGAAGTGATGCTTGCTTAGTGTATTTGATGGTAAGCATATTTTTAGCACTTTTATATGAACTAAAATCAAGTGAAAGAGTACATTGTACCTTAAAATGATAATGGCACTTTTGTAAATTATAAAAAAAAAAAAAAAAAAAAAAAAACCACGACCAACCTGGAAACGGACCTTTTATTAACGAAGTTTGTTTAAGCGCTTTTCGGCTTACAATAGTTAGCCTTCTTCAGAACAATCAAACAACAAGTTCCACATATTTTTTATAGTAAAAAAGGCGCAAAAACTGAACAATTAATGCCTCATTAAGCAATTAAGTTTAAAAGTGTTTTACAATTAAAGTGCACATGAATGACTTTTTCAGATAAACTCAAAAACATCCATTTTTACATTATTAAAAGAAAATTATTCTCTAAACTAATTTTAACTAAAGAAAAATGCTACTTAATAACAATATCTATAAATTTAAACATAACATAACTTTAAATGTGTATTTAAAAATAATAATAGTAATCATACACTATATATTAAAACCTATCTCGCCAGACTTTTTAATTTCAAAAGGACACCTATTGAGAGGGCATCATTAAGCCCGGGGAACCTACCTGCATCTAGTTTAACTTGCCATTTCAACTCTAATTCTAATAATTTTAAAGAATGTGGACCACCCCTAAAAAATAGGTGTCCTTTTTCACTTTTGGTGATGTGTAATTATGGTTTTTGCTTTGGCTGAATTATTTATGTGTTGAGGAGTATTAAATATTTGTTGGATAGCCAAATTGTGTGCTGGTTGCCTGTTGTGGTAAACTGAGTTACGGAATGTGTTTTGGACCGTGCATCTTGTCTGACTTGCGAGGGCTTATTCATCAGAGGATTTGCTGGTTTCCCTGTGCTATTGGCTTTTTCAGCTCTTCATACATATCTCTCTTCATATTAAATGATTTAATTGGCTGCCAAATTGAGTCCTGACACTGGGACTCTTGGTATTCCTTTTTATTGGCAGTTTGGTGTTTGTGGTGGCTGTTCCATGGTTAACGTTTTACAGCTATATTATTAAGGAGGCAGTCGCTTTAAATTTCTTGCTTTTGTTTTTATATGAGCCTACAGTATCTGTTTAAGAGGTGTTCTAATATATAAAGATAAGTGGAGGATTGGCCAACAGTGGGGTTATGCCTTATCTCCTTCCAGAAGTATTCGTATATGGAGAAACTTTTAGTTTGAAACTTTTTGGAAAGTGTGAACTTGTTTTTGCATTTGAACTGGTGAGCTGAACATTTGGATTTAATTTTTCCAGGCTGGATCTTGTTCAACTCTTAAAGCATTTATCCGCAGACAAGGATGATTTAGCTGTTTTTTGAACAATCCAAGGAGGTTGATTTGGGACAGATAGGTACTGTACACATTTTGCCATCATGTATAGATATATTTAAACAAATCTCTATCAAGATGAAGGAGGTGAGATTTAATGTTTGGCACTTGAGACTATTTAAAGTATATTATTCGAAGGGGATTACCCCCAGGGGTTTATGGGTTTGCATTCAACCCAAAGTTAAAGGGATAACTGATTTGTTGCAAGAATGGCAAGAAGCCCAACAATCTGCCTCTATGTTCTTTGTTAAAGTTTTACTGTCTTTTTATGGGCTTAAAATTGCTAGTTTGGTCAGCCCAGTTACTAAATTGTGTGATTCAGCAAAATCATTTGAAAGTAAAACTGAATATCTGGAGCAAATTGTTGCACTTTCCAAAAAGTTAATGTTGGAAAAAGATTAAACCCTCTCTATTGTAGTTTTATTTTAACCATACAGCACTGGGTTTGAGGCCAGTGTCCTTTTGTAAGCATATTTCTGCTCATATTTTATTTCTTTTTTATTTATTTCTGGTGACTATACCTTTAGAAACTTTATATCCTTGTCTCTCAAGCTAGTTTTTCACTACATTTTTCTGATTGTTTCTCTGACTTCATCTTGACCAGGGTGCTAGCCCTGCTCCATTCACTCTCCTGCCCTTCCCCCATTCCCACCCACCACCATTACAATTACCTTCATCCCGCCCCTTCCTGTCCAACTAGCCACTACAATTCCACTTCTTGCCTATTGCCACAACCACCTTACTAATCTGTCAATCTTGTCAACACCACTTCCTCTGTACCACTGTCTCTTCCTACTCTATCTGACCATATTTTATTCCAACATGTATTATTTTCTAATATCTTTTACACTACTCCTTATTCTCTCTCTCTCCACCTCTTACCACTCCAATCTCTCTGACCCACTCCTATGTTCACCAACCTCTCACTCATACAACATATATCCAACTACTTCATCTTTTACTATCTCGCCTAATCTCTTTACTACCTCAAGTCTATATAAACTATCCATAATACAGGTTTTTAAGCCTTCCCACAAAGCTAAGTCAAAGCTATACAAATTCCATCTAGCATCTACCACACACACACACTCTCTCCTCACTAAAAAAATACTTTGTTCTGGAGATATCCATCCTTACCCTGGCCCCTCTTCTTCTCTCACTACCCTCACTCTCCTCAAAACTACCTCTACATTGCCCCCATCTTGCTCCTCTAACAGTCACCAACCTCAGTCACAGCAATTATCTCCATCCAAATACTTAACTATTTGCTCATTGAATATTCAGAGTCTAGCAAATAAAGTTACTGAGCTGCACTCATGGATAGCTCTCAGTACCCCTCACATTCTCTCCCTAACTGAAACCTGGCTCAAGCCACAAATCTCAAATAATGAAATACTCCCACCAGGTTATAATATCTTCCGATCTGACAGACCTGTAAAAAATGGGGGTGGCGTAGTGATCCCTCTGCTCAAACAACCTTAACCTCTCACCTTACCCATCCCCAATTCCTGACGTCCTCCCAGCTGAAATAATCATCCTTAACTGCCATCTGAATCCCCACAAAAAAACTTGCAATTGCATCTATCTACCTTCTTCCTGGTAACAGTCTGCCCATTCTTGAAAATATCCTATCCTGGTTCTCCCACAACATACCATATGAGACACTTATCCTTCGTGATATCAACTCTGACTTGTCCAAACTCACAACTGACTCCCCACAACTCAGTATCCACCTACAAGGCTTCCACCAACTTATAACATCTCCCACTCACTTCCATAAAAATTCCACCTCCAGCAACATCATAGCCTGGATCCTTACGAATTCCCCCCACCAATACCAGAATCCCACCACCTTACCTGACTCCCTCAGTGATCATCTCCCTACCACCATCTTAAGACACTACTCCCATATTCCTAAACCCCACCTTATCAAAGACTGTCGAAAACTATTGACTTTCAATTCATCCCAATTTAACTCCGTTCTCCACAACATAGATTGGTCCATCCTAAAACACCTTCCTTAACGATGCTGTAAGCACTTTCAATAGCATCTTCATGAGTACTCTAAACTCCTTAGCTCCCTCTAGGAAGATCAGAGTAAAATCAAATCATGCTCTCTGGCTCTCCAAGGAGACTAGGTCCTTATGAAACAAAGAGATAGTGCTTGGAAAACCTGGACTAAAACTAAACCACCACCTCTTCAGAAATGCAGGCAACTGAGGAACCTTGCAATAAAACGTGCAACTAATGACAAAATGTTATACTATAGCTCTGCTCAGCTTAACAACAAATCCAATCCTTGAAAATTTTGGTAGACTCTCAACAACATCCTCTATCCTGGAAAGCCCTCTAATCCCTCCCCATACCCTAACTCTTCCTCTCAGGAAACAGCTACCCTCCTGAATAAACATTTTATCTCTTCCATCTAAAATCTGGTAACCTCTAAGCCAAACTCTACTTTGACACCCACCCCTCCAAGTCCCACTAACACAACTTTATTTTCATTTGAGCTAGTTCCCAGTACTTATATCAAATCTCCACTACTCAAGCTAAAACCTTGCTCTCCTTCCACTGACAATCTATCTCATACATTCCTCAAACTTGCTGCTAATTCAATTGCCCATCCTATATCTATACTAATTAATCGATCTATTCTGGAATCAACTGTCCCCACCCTTAGGAAATCTTTCTTTACTATCCCTCTTCATAAAGGTGGAAACTCCAGTGACCCCTCAAACTACCCACCCATTGCCATTCTGCCCCCCCCTCCAAGATATTAGAAAAATGTATTCACTCACAGCTTCTCAATCACCTCCTCACACACCACTTGCTTACTCCTACCCAACATGGATTTCGTCCTCACCACAGCAGCACCACCACTGCCCTCCTCTCCTTCACTCATATCATTGCAGAGGACCTAGATAAGAATAAACACATTTCCTGTCTCTTCCTAGATCTCTCCAAAGCCTTTGATACTGTCTCTCATCCTCTACTACTATCCAAACTCGCAAATTTCCACCTATCCCCCTCTGCACTTGCCTGGTTTAATAGTTACCTATCTGGCAGGGAACAATCTGTCAAATGGCTCTCATCCTCCTCACCTTTCTTTCTCATCTCCACTGGTGTTCCTCAAGGCTCCATTTTGGGACCCCTTTTGTTTAACATCTTCACCAATGATCTTTACATCTCATGCATAAATCCTGCCTTATTCAGTATGCCAACAACTCTACACTTATATCCATCTCAAATAACATTCCTGAACTACACTCCCTGACCCAACAAGCCCTACTATCCACTGAACAATGCCTCTCTCACAACCTAAATCCCAAAAAGACCAAACTCCTACTTTTCCTTCCCCGTTCTCTTTCTCATCACAAAACCTCCTTTTTTATTACATCTTCTAAGAATACAACTATCCAACCTGACACCCACACAAAATTCCTAGGGGGTCATTATAGATGATGAACTAAAGTTCGACCTACACATACTCCATTGTATAAAAAAACAAACCAGAAACTAGACTTACCCTGGGCCAGGCACTCCTCCTCCCCCTCCCTCTTGTATGCCTCCCCAGTTCTTACCAATATCCAGGCCTGCACTCTAAACAAACTCCAACAGACTTGCTATAAAATAGCCAGATTCATTACTAACTCCCCATACAACACATACCACTGCATTTCTTTAAACTCTCTTCAATGGCTTGAACTTCTCCAATTTCTGCTATCTTATCAATTTCATATGCTATACACTATTCTTTATAAAACCTCCTTCTGTCCATCTCTATCTTCCTTGGTCTCCTTCTACATCCCATCCTGGACCCTTCGTACTTCTAACCAACAATTACTTGTCTACCACCCAAAAAGGTCAGTAGTCAAACTACTCTACAAACACTCCCTTGCCCATGCTTGGAACAAACTTCCCCTTGACTTACGTCCAGTCTTCCACACCTCACACTTTAAAAATGAACTATAAGCTTATTTTCTCAATTCCAGTACCTGCCCTTGCCATGACCCCACCTAATCTTCCTTCCCTTTATGTACCCTCAAAAGGTCCATACTTAGTACCTCATTACACTTCTCTTTCCTGTGTGTCTACTATGCATTTGCATAATTTTATACAAACAAAAAAAATTTATTGTTGACCTATTGAACTATAATCAGTGTAAAATTATGTTACTAAGCTTCTTTTTAATGCAACTTTAACTTTATGCATGTAAGCCAACATATGTGAATATTTTTGCTATAACTGCTATTATGTCAATATTGTTTAAAATTGTACTTGTTTAAAAAATGTACTACTGGAGCTTTTCTTCTCGGGTCTCCACTGAAAATGGGCAACAAGCCCAGTTGGACAAACCCGGTTAACAAATGTCAATAAATAAATAAAATTTAAAGTTACATATGACTAGAAAATTTCAGAGGGATAGTAAGAATTATTTATATGGTAAACAATTTAGCACTCATAAATGAGTTCTGTTTTTACAAGATAAGAACAGTCTGTCTGGGTCTGGTAAACATAAGAGAAAAAAATATATTTAAAAAACTGCATGACTATGCCTTGGAAATATCAGCTCAAGAATCTGGTTCAGGGACTGATAGTGATGGCAGAATGGTCGCAAAATCTCCACTAGTGAAAAAGAAGAATTTGATTGCCTCTTTAAATGAGGCAGAAGGGGGTGGACGTAAGCATAAGTGCCAAAAAAAAAAAAAAAAAAAAGTTTTAAGCGACTTACATTTTTTGAACAATTCTCATAAAAAATGTTCATAATAATTTGCCAGTGAGTCAGCAAAAGGCTATTAAAACTTTGAGTAGTAAGAAGCAATTGGTTATCAATACAGCAGATGGGGGGGGGTGTGATGGTGGTCTGGGACTGGGCCATGTATTATTGTGAGGCACAGAGACAACTCTCTGACCATCGCTTTTATCAAGGATGTATTTGGACCCCACTTTTCAGTTTAAAGATGAAATGGGTAAGTTTCTACATTTAGCTCAGAAAGAAGGAATAATTTCTAAAGAAACAGTTTATTATTTAACTGTTGAAGATCCAGCTAAGCAAGTGTTTTATATACTGCCCAAAATTCATAAAGATCTACGGCGACCTCTAGGCAGGTCAATAATCTCAGGTAGGGGATCACTGATGGAACCACTGTCCATTTATTTAACCCATTACTTGAAGCCTTGGTTGGGATATATACGATCCCAAGTACAGGATACTACCGAATTCCTTAATATTATACATGATATGCAAATAGAGAGGGGTTGGCTATTGTGTACTCTGGATGTTTCTGCCCTCTATACTAATATTCACCATTGGGCTGGTGTTATGGCCCTGGAAATTTGGTTAAATGAGACATTGTTATATAGTCCTGGTTTTAATACATTTTTACTTTGTATGACACGTGTTAACATTCATCCTTGAAACAAACATTTTTAGTTATCTGCAGCTTAAGGGCACAGCTATGGGGGCTTCATTTGCCCCCATATATGCATTCTTTTTCATGGGTTATATAGAGGAGCAGATCATCTATGATGATAATTATAATATTTTTTTTTGGAATCGGTGGACATCTGGCATAGGTATTTAGATGACTTGTATTTAGAGGACTTTTGGCTTGTCTGAAGTTCTGACTCTGTGTATGTACAAGAATTTGTTGATTCTCTGAATGAGAATGTGGGGTATCCAATTTACTATAAATTTTCATCCTAATATCACCTTTTTGGATGTTCAAGTTACGGTTAAAGAAGATGGCACCATGTCTAGTACAGTATTTAGAAAACATCCACAATTCAATACTCTGTTGCATGTAACAAGTTGCCATCCACATCACATAATTTGGAATATCCCGAAATCAAAATTCTTAAGAAGGCTGAGAATATTTCCTTTGGATCAGGAGTTGGGTAAATATTAACTGGATCTGATTGATAGGTTTTGTGATTGGAGGTATAAATGAAATAATGTGGCACAAGTATTAACTAGTAGTATTAATATTGATAGGATTGCAATATAGAGTGAAGAAGACCAATGTTGCACAACTTAGATTAACTACTAGTTATGGAAATAATACCTATTTCGTTATGGATTTGGTTAAAAAACATTGGAATATTTTATTAATGGATAAATCAACTGAGGGACTTGATACCCTCTAGATGTGTCTTCTCGTATAAAAAGGGGAAAACTTTGAGTGGTTGGTTTAACCATTACAAAAACCATTATATAAGGAATTGGTCTCTTCATAAAAACTTTGTATGGCGAACTGTTGTTGGGCTGTTATCCATGTAGGAATTGTAGTTTTTTTGGAAATATCTTTGCAAAAGTAAACAATTTACATCAAAGAATACATCAACAGTTTTCAGTATTAATGTGTATGGAAATTGTACTTCTGATTGGGTTATGTATTTAGCTATGTGTACTTGCTCTGCATTTTATGTGGGTCAAACTTCACATCCACTGAAATTATGTATTTCAGAACACTTAAGCGATATTCGGTGTGCTCGAGCATCATTGCCATCTCTGTAATATTCCATTTATATGTGAAATTGTCCTATGCTGCATGTTATTAGGTGATATAGTGAGGTCATTCTCCACCCTTCATTCATTAACCTGAATGAAGGGAATTGTGAGTAAGCACAGAGTACTGGAATCGAAGTAGCTGCCTCCAGAGATTTGCTTTATATCTTATGTTCTGTGGTCACTGCACTGTTAAGGATAGTTGTAAACAGAAATCCCTATTAAAGCTATTGAGATACAGGTACTTTAAGCATTATTTAATTAACTTGGACAGTGAGTAGCAGATGAGTCAGAAATGCTTAGGCAAAATCAGGCCATAATCGTGGCTACCAGGAGGTATTTCTGACTTTTTGGATGCAGTCATTATTCATATTAATTTTCTGTATAATGACCTGTAATAAGATTTAAGTAGTAGGTAGTTTGCAAGGAGACAGTAGCACATTTTCCCTCAAATGGTCAGTCAGAAAAGGTAGAAATAAAATGATGTGCTTTTAGCATAGAAGAGACTGCTGACAGGTCATGCCTGTAAACATGTATCTATGACTTGTAGACTTACCAGTTAAAAAACATGAAGAATAAAAAAGAGAAATGCAGTAATTTCAGTGCCCTCAGAGAGGTTTATTTAAATCAGACTGTGCTATAGTGTAATGCTTCACTTTAAGAACAGAGTTAAGTAACTTCCCTTCTGCAAACAGTGAACTTGTTAGTATTTCACTGTCTGTTTCTCTCACCCCCTGCCAGAGTAGCCATGGGTAACATCATCACATTCGTTCATTTGGAATATGGTTTACCACAATTTGCCAAAGTCTCTCAAACACCACAACACTGCAAATTGCCTCCTAAATTGCACTTCATACCCATCTTTCCACATTAAGAGCATTGTGGCTTCACACTTAATAAATCCAAATGGCTTCCTGTGTAAGATAGAGCAAACTTCCTTCTTGGCTCAATGCATTTTATAAACTACTCCATTAAGATACTCCATCCTCACTCTGTACTAGACTCCTCACAAATACCTCCAGTTACAGCCTCAGAAACCATTCCATCTCAAGCCCAATAATCCAGACCCCGAAAATCAAGTCCCATTGCTCTAATTACAGTTTCTGTGTTTGCACATAAACTGTGCAATCTCTTCTATCAAGGCTAAAAGAAATATCCAGCTGCTCAAAGTTCAGACCCCATTTCAAACAATTCCTTTTTAAACACAGCAGATGAGAGTGCTGCAGTTCAAGTCATATTGTATAACCAAAACTATAACTCTGCACTACCTGTTTTTCGCTGTTATGGTTCCTCTGAATTAATTCTACCCTAGGATTAATCTGCACTCTGTGTATGTAAATAGTCTTTATTTCCTTAGTTTAGCTCATATACAACTGCTTCTTAATTCAGTTTCATAACCTTTGTGATTGTCATTTTCTCTCTATGGTCTGTAATCATTTTGTATTTCATCAATTATTATTGTATACCCATTTTGTCTTTTTTGTATTGTACTATTCAACCTGGTCTGAGCCAGCAGTTGGTTCATAGGCTGATATTAGTCTATTGGCCCGGAGGCCCTTATCCTTATAAGCCTAGCCATGTTCCCACAAAGTCCGAACCTGTTTCCCCTGTCCAGCAGGGACACAGGTGAGATCCCAGGGGTGTATTTTCCGTTTCCCATCCAGTTGTCCAGGTTCCTCTTAAAAAGGGCTAGTGAGGTACTCTGCTTGACATGGAGAAAGGAGTCTTTGGGACACAAATCTATCCTGCCAACAAGTTCTGTTATGTCACAGACCAGGTTGAGGCCTTGTGTGCAGGCTGTGTGAGTGAAGTTTGTCTTACAGATTTGAAGCAACTGCATCAACACTGGGTCTGAGATGGCCTTGTATGCCAGACACAGGTCACGTCTGAGCAGTCTGTATGAGACTGAGTAGGGAGACAGGGCTTTTAGCCTTTCTGTATAGGATATGTGTTTGAGACCCTGGATCTTCCTGGTCAGGAACCTGTGTGGTCTCTCCAGCTGCTGTATGTGCTTGTCATGGTACATGGAAGGGAGTATTGTACTTGATAATGGGTCTGATAAGGGAGGAGTATAGGGATGTTATGACCTCCTTGTTCCTGGATGAAATACCCTTTCTTATGAGGTGGGCCATGTAGAAAGCCTTCTGTACAATGGAGGCAACATGATGGTCAAAAATCAAGTTGCTATCAACCTGGGTGCCCAAGTTCTCTCGACTGATTGTGTACTTAGTACGCTGTTATTAATGTGCTGTTATTAATGTGATAATTTAATGGGGACACCACTTTCCCCAATGGGAATAATGATACATTTCTTGGCATTCAGTTTGAGCCATGCTTCTGGCACCAGTCATTAGTTTGGGTAAGCCCTCTTGGAGGACGTTCACATCACTAGGGGAATTTAAGACGGTGCCCAGCTTGCAGTCATCTGCAAACTTGGTCAGCCTCAGAGCACTGGTTTTGAAGTGCACCTGATAAAAGTATATACCAAATAGTAGAGGTCCCAAGACTGATCCTTGGGGTATACCTGTCATTACGGGTCTACCACTAAGGGTGGCTTCCCCTATTTTGACTGAGTGGGTTCTATCTGTGAGCCAGTTAGCTACCCATCTGGTAGCATACGGGTCGATGCCTAACTGAGTGAGTTTATCTATTATGCTGGAGTGGGGAATAGTGTCAAAGGCTTTGGCTAGGTCAAGGTAGGTGGTGTGCACCGTCTTCACCTCGTGCATGGCTTTGGTAACTGTTTCAAAGAAGTCAACCAAGTTTAACAGGAATGATCTCTCTTTGATAAAACCATACTGTGTGGGGTCAAGCGTTTGGAGGTTGCCAATGTCCTTGTTTATAGGGTCCATGATAATGTTTTCTATGGCCTTGGTGATCAGGCTAGTTAGACTGATGGGCCTATAATTGCCTGGGTCAGTGGACGCTCCACCTTTCTGTAGAGGGATGACAGTGGCTGTCCTCAATTCGGCTGGGATGAAGCCGGTTGTCAGGCTTTGGTTGAATAGGGTGCCTAATGGAGCTAAGAGCTCATGCCTGAGTTCATGTAGGACACAGCCAAGGATGTTGTCAAGTCCCATGAAGACTGTATTTTTTTACCTTTGAGAGGGCATTAAAGACCTGCTCTCTGGTGATGAGGGGAGGGGCTATGTGCTGGGCATGTCCTGGTTTACTACAGGGGGTGAAGTTTCCAATGAACCTGTGTGCCAGCAGGTTGCCTATATCTATGGCTTTTGTGAATGTGGTGTTCTTGAACACCAGTTCAGAGCAGATTTGGATGTTACCTTTGAGACTGCAGACATATGTGAAGAAGGCCATGTGATTGTCCTTAGTGGATGTGACCAATTTGACCTTGAAGTTAGCCTTAGAGGATTTCACCAGCGACCGTGTTTGCTTGTTCAAAGGAAATAAGCAAACAAACAAACTTTCCTTTAAATTAAATTTATTTTCAAACTATCAAGAATCCAAAGAGTTTGTAAAAACTACTGTCACTTGGACTAAACTTCTTTAACACTTCCCCTTTATTTTTGTTATTTTTATTAGTCATTTTAACTGATATGCATCTAATTTACAACCCACATCTAAGCTGAGACCACAAACTCTTTCCTTGAAACAGCAATAAAATAACAAAGTAAAATGCTACTGCACCGTGATGTTCTGCCTTCAGCAAATAATTTATTAATTCTATTTCTGGATGACATGCTGGCTATTGTTTGTTTGGTATAAGTAGGCTTGTGAAGGCATTCATTTATCTTGGTTGAAGGTAGCTAACTGATTACTAGCTGTAGGTTTAAGGTTGGTTAAACTGTGCTGAGTGTATTTTGTAATTTTGAGAAATCTTTTGAAAATGAGGAGGAGGAGGAGGAGGAGGCAACCTCTTAACTCGGATAATTTTAACTTGTACAGAGCAATTTTGAAAGTACAAGTCCCCAAAGAGATGCATGGAGGAACAGAAGGAGCACATTTCCCATTGTAAGTTTAGCTCATTTTAGATCAGAAAGAGACGTATTGCGCTGGTACAGCAGACCTCTGTTATTTCCATATACTTTGTACCTCTAAATAAATAAATATTAAGTAAATCTTTGTAGTTGATGTAGTCTCTGGGGAATAATGCTGGTAAATGCGTGTGGAATAGGGTTCTGTGGTCTTCAACAGCTATAGCTTCTAGCAGCAGAAAGAGAGAGAATCTTTAGGTTCATAGCTATTTAATAGGCTAGTGATGTGTGAGAATCTTAAGAAGCCTATACTTGCTTTCCCCTGGTATATTTTATCCCATATATTTTGCATGTGGATAACCAAGAAACATACAGAACAAAAATATGCCAGGACATTTAATTTTTGCCCCTATCCTTGACCTGGCCAAAGCCTTTGATACTATTCCCCACTCGGGCATAATAGATAAACTCTCTCAACTAGGCATCAATCTGTATGTTACCAGATGGGTAGCAAACTGGCTCACTGTTAGAACCCACCTAGTCAAAATAGGGGAAGCCACCTCAAGCAGTAGACCCATAGTGAGTAGTTTACCCCAGGGATCGGTCATGGGGCCCCTGTTGTTTGGGATATAGTTTTCTGAGGTGCAGACCAAAACCAGTGGGCTATGGCTGAGCAAGTTTGCAGATGTCTGCAAGCTGAGAGTGGACATCCTCCAAGAGGGTCTCCCCCAAACAAGTGACTGGTGCCAGAAACATGGCCTCAAATGTAATGCCAAAAATGCATCACCATCCCCTTTGGGGAAGAGTAATGTCCCCACAAATTGTCACATTAATAACAAGGTCCTACGTACACAATCAGTCATAAGGGACTTGGGCACCTAGGTTGATAGCAAAGTGACTTTTGACCACCATATTACCTCCATTGTACGGAAAGCATTTTACATGGCCTGTCTCCTTAGTAAAGGTATCTCATCCAAGGACAAGGAGGTCATAACATCCCTGTATTCTTCCCTTATAAGATTCATTCTTGAGTACAGTGCCCCTTTTGGCATATACCTCAAAAAGCACATGCAGCAGCTGGAGAGACCACAGAGGTTCCCCACCAGGAAAATCCAGGGTCTCAAACATCTACCCTACACAGATAAGCTATAAGCCCTGTCCCTCTACTTAGTCTCCTACAGACTCCTCAGAGGTGACCTCTGTCTGGTATACAAAGCAATCTCAGACCCCACCTTGATGGGACTGCTGCATATCCGCAAGTCAAGCTCCGCTTGATTAACACCCACACACAACCTCAACCTGGTTTGTGACATCAATTGGACTTGTTGGCAGGACAGATTTGTGTCCCAGAGAATCCCACTTCTGTGGAATAGACTCCCTGTCCACGTCAAGCAGAGTACCTCATTAACCCTTTTTAAGTGCAACCTGGATAATTGGATGGGAAACAGAAAATACACCCCTGGGAATTCCACCTGTAGCCCTGCTGGACAGGGGCATCGGGTGCTGACTTGTCAGAACATGGGCTAAATTCTTGGCTAGGCTTGTAAGGGCCTCAGGGCCAATAGCCTAGTAACTTCCTATGATCCATGAGGGACACAGGTTAATAGGTAAGTACTAAGCTATCTGCCCTTGCTGGCCATTTTAAGCCTAGATAGTTTCCCTTTTTGTGCTCAAATTAACATCTCATTTGGTTAGAGATTTTCCTTACCCATCCCATGGTCGATTATTCTGTATTACCCATAATGAGAATAGCTTTCATTATACCATAAATAATTTGAGCAAATGCATGCATGGGATAAGTGTTTAAGAGCTGCCTCTGTCCATTTGTAATACAAGGGACAGTTGTGCAGTTAATTTTCTGTTTCCCATCCATACATCCAAGTTGCACTTGAAAATAGACAGGGATGAGCTTTGTTTTATGTGGATGGGGAGTCTGTTCCAGAGCAGCGGTGTCCTCTGCAAGATATATCTATCTATCCAAACCATTCACTTTTGTTGCAGAAGAGGTTTAAATCCCTAGATCGAGTACTTCTAATGCCATCTGATTTGCTGATGTACAGTAAATCCATCATTAGTGGGTCAGAGGTTGCCTTGTATGCTAGACACAGATCAACTCTTAGCTGTCGGGGATACTGAGTATACAGGGCTTTAAGTCAGTCCACATAGGACATGTTGCTTAGGATTTTATCCTTTTAGTAAAGTATCTGTGTGGATGTTCCATTTGTTGCATGTGTCTGGACAGATAAATGCCAAAGGGGCATTGTATTCAGTGACTGGCCTAATGAAGGCTGAGTAAAGGGGGTCAGTGACATTCCTAGATCTCTAAGCTGAGCAATATAGAAGGACTTTCTTACGACACTGGACACATGTTGGTCAAAAGCTAGTCTTAAGTTCCTTACAATTGGGTCAACTCTTAGGGGCATATTTTCATTGTGGGAGTTCCCTGGATTAGATGACTTCCCAAAGGATACAATAACTCATATCTGTTTTTTTGGTCAATGATTTTGGCACCAGTTATTGTTTTGGGACAGATCTTGATGCAGGATGGCTCATCATTTGGGGAGTCAGTGACTGCTCCTAGCTTGCAGTCATTTGCAAACTTAGTCAGCTGTGTAGTAGCATGGAAATCCACATGGGTCCTAAATGGGGTGGTGAATTTGTGATTCCCATCCATTCACCCAAATTGCATATGAATAAAGTAAGGGAGTTATTTTGCTTTATGTGGAATGGAAGACAGTTCCATAGAAAATGTATTCTCAGATACATACATACGCAATACAAATAGAACATCTTGGAGGCAAAAGCAACTGAGATCCCCGATCAGGTGTTCATGCTACCACTAGACTTATGAATGGGTAATATGTTTGACAAGATAGTTTATGCTGAGGCTGTATAAATGAGGCAGAGTTTGGCTCTTAGTTGCCTGAATGATATGAAGAAAAGGTTCAAGGATTTCAGACGGTCTGCATATTTTTTGAAGTTTAAGCCCTTGATTATTTTAGTGACAAAGAATTGTGGTTGATCCAGTTGTGACAAGTGTTTGGACAGGTACATACTGAACAGGGCATTATATTCACTGATTGGCCTGATGAGAGGTAAGTAGAGTGCAGTGATTACCTCCCTGTACCTATACGCTTTACCTTTAGATATAAGCTGTGTGATGAAAAAGGGATTCCTTAGAATAGGGAAATACATCGTGATCAAAGGACATTTCATTGTCAACATAGGTTCCCAGATCCCCGACTATGGGATCCACTTTCGGGGGGGTGTTGTAAATATGGCAGTTATAAAGGAATTCATGCTTACCGAAGAATATTGGTATACATTTCTTTGCATTTAGTTTAGTCCATGGTTTTGATACCAGCTATTTGTTTGGGAAAGTCCCTCTTAGAGGATTTTGGTATTCTTTGGAGTGTTTAGGATGGCACCAAGTTTACAGTAATCTGCGGACTTGGTTAGCCATAAACCCATAATAATTGCTTTGAGTACCAAAGAGTAAATGTCAAAGAGAAGTTGCACAAGGACTTAACCCTGGGGTACACCACTAATAACAAGTCTCTTGGATGGGGTAGAACTGCCCATCCTAATTTCTTGTGTTCCGTTTTTGAGACAGTTTGCTGTCCATTGAGTTACATAGGGATTTACATTTAGCTGGGATAGTCATCTATGATACCAGAATGTGGATAATGGTGAATAGCTTTGAGACAGCTCAGTATGTGTTGTGTACTGATTTGCCCTTAGCATTGCTTCAGTAACCTTCTCAAAGAACTCAACCAGCTTAAGTAGACAGGATCTGCCCTTGATTAATCTGAAATGGCTCAGGTTGAGAATTTGTAGGTTGTTTGTCCTAGTTTATTAATTCCATAATGATTCTTTCCATAGCATTGCAGATGAGGCCTGGCTTATAGGTCTATACTTGGGTCCATTGATGCCCCATTCTTATACAAGGGGATGACTGTTGCTGTACTTCATTCATCCTGCAAGAAGCCTGTTTTGGAGGCAGATACTAAATAACCTCTATAGGAGGTCTGACAAGTCATGTTTCAGGATGACCAGTAGGCTGCCTGATTTGTTTTCGAGACCCTTCAAAGTAGTGTTCTTTAATTTTGGATAGTGCCCTGAGGACTTGTTATTGGGAGATTTGGGGGTGGTGTGTAGATGTAAGTATATAGGAGGAGAACGGGGAAGGGGTGAATTTGAACTAAATTTGTCTGTTAGTAGATTGGCTATGTCTGGGTCTTACTATGTGATATCCTTTAATGTTAGTTCTGCACAGTGCTTGGCATTATTTCTGAGATTTTTAACACAGTTAAAGAAGGCTTTGTTGTTATCCTTTACCTGGGTGGCCTGGTATGTTTATTCCAGCATGTATTAAAATGCAGACATATTCATCTTTTGTTTGTACCTTCCAGTCATGCCTCATTGGTCTCAGTTTATTAAAGCAGTCACTGTTTTCAGCCAAGGTGGACTGCATCGCTCATAATTGCCACTCCCTAGATCTTCTGATGATGACCTTCCTGGTACAGATAGTCTACCCTTTTCATCTTATTTAGTCTGATTTCCTAGTAAACATTTCTGTATACCAATTTTCTTGATTTTCCTTAACTACCTTTCCTAATTAGACCTGTCTTGTCCCTTGTCCTCTGTATATTCCCTTGTAATAACTCCCTTTGAATATTCCCCATAACAGATCTGCTTTCTGTCTCTTATTTCCATTTACCTTTTTCACAATTCCTGTTCTGTTTATATTGCTGTCATGTTAGCCCATTGTTATCTCTGTCTATGCAGCAGCTTTGACTTTTTATCAAGTACATCTAATATTTTCTGCATTGAACCCCTTACCCCTTTCAACTTAATTTACCAAATATTTCCTACTGTAGCTATATTGTTACATCAGTAGTTTAATCAGCAGTCTTAACTTCAGCAATTTCACTTGTTTAAATACAGTCCTGCTTTAATATTTACCTGTTAAACGTTTCTTCTTAGTTACTTGGTTATTTGTTTAGTACTGTAGCTCTGTCCCACTAATGAGGAGTAATCAGGATGGGATGGGCGATAGATGAAGTCCTAGGGAAGATCCTGGCTTTGTTCTATTCCTCCAGTTTCATGAGATTCTAAAGAAGTGGTGCTGGTCCTGCAGAAAGATGACCTTTCCCAGACTCCTTCCCCTTTTTGGACACCAAGACTAACTTATAGCTTATGTTCTAACCTATAGATCTTAAGTGTATATTGTCATTCATTTACGTTTGGCTGCCATTTGGGCTAAAGATGTTAGAGTTCATGCAGCTGCTGCTATATGCAGTCCAGGCATTGCACTGCATTTATGACATCATCATCTTGAGACTTGGATGGAAGTGACAGCAACGATTATGAATACTGATCTTATTTGCACATCATGGCAGTATAGGACTACTGTGGGTAGTCCTCCAAATTCATACTTCTATTCTGAAAGAACTGGTCTCTTCTTGGTGCATAATAAAGACAAGACATTTGTAAGTCAATAGGTTTTGACAATCGATTTAAGGAAGGGAAATGCTATTGCAGCTTTAGTTGTGAAAACGCCTGAACTGTCAAAATCAACCTTTCCCCACACCAGCTGTTTTGCCTGTCTTCACTTTGCAGCTGAGAGATCTGGTATTAGCTGGCTGATCCTTCTGCTAGTGTTACAGTTGCACAGCATTGGTGATAACATTTCTTGCACAATTTTATCATGTTGCTCTCTTCTGAGAGGTAAGTCCCTGGGATTCATAACTGTATCTTGCAGGTGTATGCAGATGTTATGCGTGCTGCTGTGCTTAGTGTGCTGGCATTCTGCACTGTAAATCCTAGATACAAATCCCAGTGCGGAGTACACCATACAAAGGAATGTTTGTATGTGTATGTACTATCCAGTCCTGAGCAACAGTCACGATGTGTACCATATGGTTCACTGCTACAGACATTCTGGCCAGTGTGCCGGACATCAGGCAATGAAGCACAATACAGCATAGAAGGAAAGAGATCATTAATAAGATATATGTCTAGCACTTGCCTTGATAATTATTTGTTCCCTACAACAGTATGGTCTGCATGCTGCCAACTTCTTACTTTGAGAATAAGGGAGAAAGGCAAAAGTAAAAGGCAAAGGTCTCAAATCAGGGACACATTTTAAATATTAGTATTACTGATTTTTGCAAGATGACAGGATAAGAGGAGTTGAATCAGCATGCATTTTCATAGCTAAAATAAGGCTGTATCTTTAATGGTGGTCATTCATTGATCTCGGTCTACCACTTTTGTGCAAAGAAACAACAGTTTTAAGAAGGACAGAGCAAAATTTTGAGCCAAAATAAGGAACTTTCCTGAAAGTCTGAGACGCTTGATAAGTATGTGTGAAAAAAATGCAGTTGTGCCTCATTGTAATTCATAAAGAATTACCATTCATTAGACATAATGGTAGGGACTAGGGCTACTGCCATATGATGGAAATGAGAGAATTTGGTGCTGATGGAGATCCCATTAGCGGGAGCATAGCTGCATCACAATGTAGGGCACCACAGGGAACTCTGTAGCCAGTAGGGGTTTTACTGTAGCGCTGATATGCTGCAGTGAACAGCATATCAGCAAGGAGGGTGTGGATCACTACACTGACTAGCACAATGCCATCTGATTGTGCATACCTGGAGTCCAGTACATTACCCTATTGAGAACCGATAGTGTGCATGTGCTGTTTTGTTTGTGGCTTATGAGTGGGTGGGGGACTCATTTGTATCATCATTCAGATAAGGCAAACAACAAATCAACAGTATGCCATGTTGGACAATGTTTATGAATATCATCCTTAGTTTTTTATTTAAACTAGTTGTAATAATTTCTGGTTATTTACATTTCATTTATCTATTTATTAATTATGTTTGTTAATCAGGGCAGTGGGCTAGTAGTAGACCAATTTCAGCCACTGCCTGGATGAGACATGCACATGAAATTGAACAGATATAATATAGTATATATAGGTGTGAAAAAAGACTGCTACATTGACCAGTTTAAAATGTCAGCTGTGTTCATGCTTATTAATGTATATGTATGCATACTGACAATGTATTAATGCATTGGTGTAATACATATTTAATGCAAGCCATAAACTAAGAAAATATAGTAAATACGTTGTTTTAGAAGCCTGATGTCCCACATTTAAGGGCACTGACTTTAAATAAAATCACCTAGAATTTTTACTGTGAAGATCTTGTTTTATTCTGTACTTTTAGTACATCTGTGTTTCTAGCCATTCTTATAAGGAATAGTTCATTGGATATGCTTGTTTTCTAAACTTAGTTTATTGTTACATTTTGGCAGTTTATCTTTTGTATTGTAAATGAAATATGCTTTGTAGTTCATTTGCTGCAATACTAATAGTACAAGCCCCCCCCCCCCCAAAAAAATGGCACTTAAAATTACTGGTGCAGTCCGAAGAATTTCACTTCATGGAAATTAACATTTTTACTAAGTAAACGTAATGGCAATGAGCTATTCTGATACTGTCAGAAAAAAGTATGAAGAAAATCTTGGAGAAAAGCCTGTTGCGGTCCTCAGTCGAATAACCAGCCCCTGGTTCATGGCTGTAAAAACTATCAGCCAAGCCTGACCAAAGTCTATCCTTGGATTACAGACAGATGTGACATGTGAGTAACCAGTACATGCTAACTACCTGGGCATCTGCTACATTTTTTACTTGATTTTGCATAGGAGGCTGCTAGGAAACCTGGGGATGTTGAGGATAAGATTAAAAATGAAGGGCTGAGCCAGTTCATAGGATCATAGGAGATTACTAGGCTATCAACTCAGAGGTCATTTTAAGCCTAGCCATTTCATCTACATGTAATACCATAGAAATGATAATCAATACCCAAGATTGCATTTGGTAATGACTGCCCATGTCCAGGAGGGTTGTGGGCTCTATGCCCGGCAAGAATTTACAGTGCCCCACCCACTTGTACAGGTTCCTCTTAAACAATGTCATAAAGGTGCTGTGTTTCACATGAATTGGTAGCCTGTTTCAAAGATGCAGCAGTCGCTGGGAGAAAATCTATCTTTCCAGCAGGTCCTATTTAAGTTGCAGGCCAAATTTAGGTCCCTGGAATGGGTAGTCCTAGTCCTGTTTGATTTACGGATATGCAGCAAGTTCATTAGGTTTGGGTCTTGGATTGCTGTGTAGGCCGAGCATAAGCCTCCCCCAAGAAGTGTGTACGGTATGGAATATAGTGACAGGGACTTTAGTCGGTCTGTGTACGGCACATACTAGAGCCCCTTGGTCTTCTTTGTTAAAAACCTCTGAGGTCTCTGTAATTGCTGCAGGTGCTTAGTACAGTACATGTCAAACAGGTCATTATACTCAATTATGGGCAGGATAAGTGCTGTGTATAAGGGGGTTATAACTTATTTTGCTCTTGAGGTAATGCATTTACTAATCAAGTGTGTTACTTAGAAAGCTTTCCTTACTACAATAGACACATTGTGCTGAAGGGAATGATGATGCATTTCTTTGTATTCATTTTGAGACCGTGACTAATATATCAGTCGTTGGTCTGTGTGAAACCCTGCTGGAGTATACTGACATCATTTGGGGATTCAATGATTGCACCTAGTTTACAGTCGTCTACAAACTTGGTCAGCCACAACCCCTTAGTTTTGACCTGAACTTCTGAGAAGTATATACCAAACATTAGAGGGCCCAGCACTGACCCCTGTGGTACCCCACTGGTAACAGGTGTGTTGGTTGATGTGGAGTCACTCAGTTTGATAGTGTGTCTTGTTTGTAAGCCAGTTGGTAACCCATATTACAACAAAGGGGTTTACATTCAGTTTGCCAAGTTTAATATTAATGCCTAAATGTGGGATTGTTTCGAAAGCCTTTGCCAAGTCGAAGTATGCTGTGTGCACAGATTTGCCCTTGTCAATGACCTCGGTCACATTTTCAAAGAAATTCACCAGATTTAACAGGCAGGATCTGCTCTTCATGAAGCCAAATTGGGTAGGATCCAGGGTTTGGATGTCACTTATGTCTTTATTTATGAGGTGCATAATGACACATTCCATGGCCTTACAGATGAGGCTGGTCAGGCTTATGGGTCTGTAATTCCCTAGGTCTGTTGCTAGGCCACCTTTGTGGAAGGGAATAACTGTTGCTGTTCTCCATTCCGCAGGAACAAAGCCTGTGGTTAGGCTATGATTGGAAGAGGTACTTAGCAGTGATGTTAGTTCATGTTTTAGCCTGTTTAGAAGACAGCGTGGCATGTTGTCTGGTCCCATAGAGGCTGTGTTTTTTGCCTTGGAAAAGATTTTGAAGACCTGCTCTTCAGATATGTAGGGTGGGGGGACGTTTGGGGGAAGGTTTGTTGTAAGTTAGGAGGGGATAAGGGTGTGAAATTTTCACCAAACCTATCTGCTAGCAGGTTTGCTATCTCTGTGGAGTCAGTGGGTGTGATACTGTTGACCACTAGTTTTGTGCCTGTTTGGGTTCTACCCTTTAGGTTACGTTCATAGCTGTAAAAGGCCTTATGGTTATCTTTGGCTGCACTTGCTAAGTTTCTCTCAAAGGAGCCCTTGGAGGATTTGACAGATTGTCTTATTTGCCTGCTGAGGCTGAGGAGGGGTGCTTTTCCATTGTTGGGGCCTTGCCTTTGTTTTCTTGGACAGCAACTTTTTGTGTTTATTGTAAAATTTGTTGATGCTGGTTGCCCACCGTGGCAGCTTGTTTTTACTTGAAGCTCTGGCTTTGATTCTTTCTGGTTTGGCCGAGTGTGTACACTTATGCAAGTGATTGTACATGGCTTTAGTGTAAGCTTCGGCGTAGTTACCACTTCCAGCTTAGGGTGGGGCTTGGAATGGATTTATACCTTTACCTAGGAGGATATAGTTTGCTTTGGTGAAGTTTTTTAGTCATTTCACTCTTTGTGAGTTCTGCTGTTGGTGCCAGTTCTAAGGTGACTGATTTGTAGTCAGTTGTAACTAATGAGGGTCTGAGAGTTGCAGCAGTGCAACTGTTTGACATGTTGGTAAGCACCACATCCAGTATGTTTATTCCCATTGTCGGGGTATGGACAAATTGTTCCAGTACATTTGAATTAAGAAAATCACGGAACTTTGTTGCTATCCCCCTTAACCAGTGTGTTCGGTAAAATTTGGATTGTGTCCAGTTTGGTCAAATAGGCTTCATGGGCGTCATGACCCATGGAGGGGGATCTGTAACTGGCTAGGACTTGAATCAGGGTCTTACCCACCTGGACCTGGAGTAACTCCATGGAGTTGCCCAGTCTAACTAGACAGGAGGTGAATTTATCTCTAATATAGACTGAAACACCATCTCCTTTAGTTTTCACACATTCATTTTGTGATCTAAAGGTGTGGAAGGCATTGTAGCCTTGCATGGCCAGGATACTCTCTTAGGCCTCCGATTTCTGTGACTGCAAAGACATCTATATCTTTTAGTGTGAGAAGTGCTTCCAGGAAGTGCAGTTTTTGGTTTAAGCTCCTAGCATTTAGCAAAATGACCCTTATTTTGTCTGGATTGGTTAATTTCACGTTGGTAATGTTGTTTTCCAGACTTTGCCTAAAAAGGCACTATGGGGAAGACAAGAGCCTTTGCCAGCAGCTGAAAGTCTAGAGGTGCCAGGTGCAAACCATCTCTGGCAAAGCAGCAAGGTTTGTCGACCATGGTTTTCCAGGCTGACAGGAACTGGATCCCCTTTCAGTGACAACCAAAACCTGAGCCAGTTATTGAAATCCGTTATTTTATGTTTATACTGTGGTATCATTCTAGATGAGGGTAGTATGCTGCTCAAGGCTAGGGGCATACCTGCCTGGAACACATACTCAGGCAGCTCAACCATGTCTCTTTTCATATAGTCCAGTGAAGTAATTCTCAGGTCATTTACACCAATATAAACTATGACAGAATCATAATGGTACTCTTTGTTCAACCTGGTGAGTGGGACATCCATGTGTTTCACTGTTGAGCCTCCAATGACAAGAAAATTTAGTTTTTTTTGAGTGTTACGCCTTACTGGTTTGGAGTTGTTAGTAGTCTTGTGTTTTGGAGGTCTCTGGTATTTTGATAAGTTTTTTGAGAGAACTTCCGCATATGTGGATTTGCTTGTTTGATCCATACTATGTGTATGAGTAGTGGTACAATGAGCATATGTAGTGGTGGTTGAGTTGACAACCTTCTCTGTGTTACTGTTTTGAGTGAGAGAGTGCATGGATTCTAGATGTAAATACATCTCTTGCACTCTGTACTAGAGTGTGTTATTAGTAGAGGGTTGTCTGTGTACATGAGGCAATTGCTACACTGCCTCAAGACCCAAGTCAACAAGGTTGGCAAGAAAAACAAGGGTAATCCAACTGTGCATAATGCTAGGTTGAAGACTGTTGTCACTAGGGGTGGCTATTTAGAAATAATCATGGAGAAGCTCAGTGGATGGATATTTCTGCCTGGGTTTTAGGGAAAATTTATTGAATTTAACTGTCCAGCTTTGGCGCATAACTGTGTGTCTGTGCGGTGCTGAGTGACGTGCAAATAAGCGGAAACCTGCTCGAATGCAGGGAATAAATACCAGAAGCTAAAAGATTCAAAACGACCAATGAGGATGTTTATTCTAAGCCCTAGACTGGCCTCTGTCAGACGGGTCCCAGTCAGCACAGTTCTCTCACAAAAGTGCAGATAGCCCCTTACAGTCCAGGGTGGCCTGGAAAATGTGCTCAGAACAAACAAACCACTACAAACAGTTCAAGAAGCAGCAAGCCTGTATCTGGACTATGCTACAGTTAGTAGCTACCCTAGTTTCAGTGGGAAACACTAGAGAATGTTTAAAACACCAGAAAAATAGCAGTGACACACTGAAAAAATGTTTAAAACAGCAGAAAATTGACAAGGAGGCTCTAAAGAATGTAATTTTAAACAGTTAACATATCAGTTATTTAAACACCGCTTGGTGGGAAAAGCAGAACAAGCATAACAGATAGCTTAAAAACAGTGAAAAATGCCAGTAAGTACTTGAACAGTGAAACTAACAAAAAACACAGCAAAATTCCATTTAACAGGCACAGTAAAGCAGACAATTGCAGTACAACAGTGTAGTTTAGTACACAGTAAATAAATAAATACAATATAAAAGTAGGTGGCAGGCAATAAAGAAGTGCAGTAAGTAGTATGAATAAGCAAAGAAACAAGCAACTTATGTTTTTATGGAAGCTCAGAAGCCTCTAGTCATCTGGTATGTCATCTCAGAGTTGTGGCTGGTAGCCCACCTCATCTCATGACTGAATGAGAAAACAGGGTTGTCGTGAGAGTGACAGCCTTACGAAAAAGGACAGTGACTAGTATCACAAGTGTCTGTTCTTTATGCAGTACTCCGCAGCATGTTCATTTCAGAGAGATATATGAGGGATGATACAAAAATTAGGTGCAGTACTGAAGGATGGTGAAGAGTTGTGCTCAGGATTTTTTGAAAGGCTGTGTCGGCAGAAAGGTGAATTTGTGCAGAGAAATACAGTGAATGAATTGCAGTTAAGCCACAGTAACCTGCATGTGCTATATCAGCCTGGGCCGGGGAGTGGGACTAATTCAACAGAGTAAGAAAAGGTGCTGAGTGGTTCAGACATTTATTTTATTTATTTATTTTACATTTGTTGACCGGGATAGTCCGACTGGATAACATGTCCATTTTCAGCGGAGGCCTGGGGAGAAAAGCTCCACAAAAGCAAGACAGTACATAGACAAAACATGTAGTAAATGCATATTACATACGTTACAAACACTGATTGAGCAAGCAGTTTATACAATTTATCAACTTAAAATTAGTTTAGGTAGATAAAAACAAAACAATTGAGATAAAGCACATAATTTTAGGATAAGGTCACTAATCAGGATTTAGAGCAGGGGCATAGCCAGTGTGTTGTAAAGAACAGGACTATGGATAAAGTGAGAGGGCATGCAACAGCAGATAGAATGCTGAGGCGCATGCTCAATGAAAATTACTCCAGAAAGAAAAAATAATGCTCCTGTTTCAAGGATCCTTAACCATAGCACACTTTTGAGTGCTGTGTACAGTTCTGTAGGCCCTAAGGCATTTATAAGCCTAGCCCAGATTTTTGTGGCTTACGCCACCCCTTATGTTAAAAAATACTGTGCCCATTAGTTTGTTGTGCCTCTGTCCAGCAGTGACACAGAGATGATTCCCGGGGTAAACCTACGATCTCCCATCCACCGGTCAAGATTTCTCTTGAACAGAGCCAGCGAGGTGCTCTGCCTCACATGGACCGAGATTTTATTCCACAACATAGGGAGTCTCTGGGTGACAAATCTATCCCTCCAGCATGTTCTATTTATATCCGTGCTAAGGTTTAAGTCGCTTGCTCTAGTGGATCTGGTAGATTTGGATTTTTTGAGGTGGAGCATGTTCATTAATTCCGGGTTGGACATGGCCTTGTATGTCAGGCATAGGTCACCTCTGAGCAGACGGTATGCGACTGAATAGAGCTGGAGTTTCTTCAGTCTGGCAGCATATGACAGATTTTGGAGTCCCTTTATCTTTTTGGTGAGGAACTTTTGGGTTCTCTCCAATTGCTGCAGGTGTCGGGTGAGATACATCCCGAATGGGGCATTGTACTCAATCATTGGTCTGATAAGTGAAGAGTACTGGGGAACAATGACCTCACTTGATCTGGATGTGAATCCCTTCATGATCAGGTGGGCAATGTAGAAGGTTTTGCTAACCACTTTAGCAATGTGAGTGTCAAAAGAAAGGCCACTGTCAACCTGGGTCCCCAGGTCCCTGATAACCTCTTCTGTGCTTAGTGGATTGCCACCTATATGGTAGCTTGGGGTTACCTTGTTTTCCCGAAGGGTATGACTATACATTTTTTGGCATTTAACTTCAGGCCATGGCTCTGCACCAGCTATCAGTTTCCGTGAGACCCCTCTGAAGGATATCTGTGTCCGATGTACTTTCCACTATGGTTCCCAGTTTGCAGTCATCTGCAAACTTTGTCAGACATAGTCCTCCTATGTTTGCCTGTACTTCTGAGAAGTAGATGCCGAACAACAGGGGGCCAAGGACTGAGCCCTGTGGGACACCACTTGTGACCGGCTTGGAGTCTGACATGGTGCCAGCTACTCTAACCCTGTGGGTTCTGTCCTTTAGCCAGTTTGCAACCCATCTTGTGACATATGGGTTTACATTTAAGCTGGTAAGTTTCTCTATAATACCCGAGTGGGGTATTGTGTCGAAAGCTTTTGCAAGGTCAAGGTAGGCTGTATGGACTGCCTTTCCCTCATCAATGGCCTTGGTGACTGTTTCGAAGAAGTCGACCAAGTTCAAAAGGCATGATCTGTCCTTGACAAAGCCAAACTGGGTCGGGTCCAGTGTCTGCAAGTCCCCTATGTCTTTGTTTATGAGTTCCATTATGATCCTCTCCATAGCTTTGCAGACCAGGCTTGTTAAGCTTATGGGGCGGTAGTTACCAGGGTCCGTAGAGGCACCGCCTTTGTGGAGTGGGACCACAGTTGCCGTACGCCACTCCTTGGGCATGTATCCTGTGGTAAGGCTAAGATTAAACAGCTGCCTTATGTGCGGGTTTAGTTCCTCATTGAGTTCGTGTAGCACACAGCCGGGGACACCATCCGGTCCCATTGATGCTGTGTTTTTAGCTTTAGAGAGAGCAGCTTTCACCTGCGCATTGGAGATGTCTGGGAGGCTGCACTCCGCTGGGATAGTTATCTCTCCTTTTGGGGGAGAGGGGTGAAGTTTGCACTGAACCTGTCTGCCAGTATGTTGGCAATGTCTGTGGGTTCAGTGATTTTTGTATCATTTTGGACTAATTCTGAGCATATCTGGGAGTTTCCACCCAGGTTTCTAACATTGCTGAAGAAGGCCTTATGATTGTCTTTTGAATCTATGGCAATTTTTCTCTCAAAGTTGTCCTTGGATGATTTTATGAGTGCTCGTATTTTTTTACTAATAATGATCAAAGGTGTCTTCTCTTTTATGGATTTTGCTCTATCATGTAACAGCTTTCTCCTCTTATTGTAAAGTTTGTTTATGGCTGGGGTCCACCAGACTGGACGTTTGCCCTTGGTGGAAAGAGTCTTGGTTTTATTAGGGATTGCCTGATCCATGCAGTCCTGGAGGTGTTCGTAGAAGGCATTTGTAAGGGCTTCCGCAGCTTGGGTTGTGGCTTCCACTGGCTCGGGGGCCTTGAAGGATACCACACCAGTCTTGAGTAGTGTGAAGTTTGCTTTAGAGAAGTTCTTCACTGTGGTCTTTTTTGTTTGGGGTGGGGGCGGGATGTGGATATTCAGTGAGATTAGTTTATGATCTGATCTCACCAATGAGGGATATACTTTCGGTGTGGAGCATTTTGTCCCCATGTTTGTGATGATGAGTTCTAGTATATTTTCTCCTCTTGTGGGAACGGTGACTAGTTGTTCCATGGCATTTGAATTTATGAACTCCAGGAACCTTTGGGCTAGAAAGTTTGGGCTTGAGTAATGTTCCCAGTCTATATTCGGGTAGTTGAAGTCACCCAATATAATGGTGTTTGGAGATACATTTATACCCTCCAGTGTCTTCAGGAAGGCTGTGTGGGGTTCCTGAGTTTGAGAGGGTGGCCTGTAGCATGCTACAAATTGTAGAGCAGTTTTGCCTATGGTTAATTGCACCTGGATGGTTTCTGATGCTTATGCGTTGCCACCAACCTGGAGGTGTGGGTATCCTTGATGAATATGGATACACCCCTCCTTTTGTGGTGTGGTCCGGGTTTTGGGGCGGAGCATGATATGAGGTAAAACCTGATAGTGCCGGGGTGCTCTCAGGAGCCTTGAACCAGGTTTCAGTCACAGCACAGACATCAATGTTCTCCATACTGAGAAGGGCCTCGAGTGTGTGCATTTTGAGATTTAGACTTCTGGCATTGAGCAGCATTACCCTTAGTTTCTTCCCATTTTTGTTTTCTAGGGTGGTAGGTTTAGAATTTGAGCCTTGCCTAAAAAAGGCACTATGGGGGTGGCAAGAGCCTTAGCCAATATCTGGAATCCCAGGGGTGACAGGTGCAAGCCGTCCCTTGCGAAGCAGCGTGGCTTGTCAAGCATGTCATCCCAGGCAGACAGACACTGGATCCCCTTTGAATGACACCAGAAATTAAGCCAATTGTTAAAGCTGATCATCTTGTCTCTATGTTGTGGTATCATTCTTGGTGAAGGAAGGATGCTGCTCAGGGTCAGGGTCATACCTGCCTGGGCTACATAATCAGAGAGCTCCTCTGTCTCTTTTCATGTAGGTGTAACATAAGCTATCCTTATGGGGAAAATCCCAGCCATGAGTGAGGGAAAGGTGTCCCTAGTCAATTGAAAACGGTCATCTGAGATTCTCATAGCTGATTTTCATAGGGAAGTAAAAGTATTCTCTAAAAAAAAAAAAAACAAAAACAAAAAATGGGACTTCTCTTTCACTTGAACAGAATAGACTCCCCAATCCCCTTTGGGGAAGAGTTCCATGAAGAACATGTCCTCACATTGCTCTACATTTGTAGCTGGTCTAGACACCATCCTATATTTTTCAGTGCAAACGATTAGAACAGGGTGGGCTGTACTTAACATATACATCAGCACTGTATGGTCATCCTCATAATTTATATTAATGGTCATAGTGATTGCATTGGGAACTAGATTCACACATGGGTTGGTTTTTGTTTTTTTTTAAACATTCTTAGGAAGGAATGAAACACATAAGGATGAATAGTTATCCTTGCCTCAGTCTTTGGAAGGGGGCCCTATTATTACAGTGACAGTGAAAAGCCCTTGACCTTGGGCCATCTTAAATCTGGTAAGTTTTAAATATCTTGACGCCTCTGTATTTGATTTTTTATATACAGACAGCACAAAGACTTTCTCTTTTTCTGAAATAAAATAACTGAATAATCTGAGGTGATCTTTACAAATTCTAGCAGTCCTATTTCTGGATTCAGCCTTGCGTTTTTTCAGACTCCTCCTTTTCTTAAAAAGTATTGGAATCCTCTGATACCATTAATAAATGATTGCATGATAAGGTATTAGAGGTATTTGTGTCATCTAAAGAGAAGATAATTGAATTTCCTGAGACACCATTTCCATTCTGATATTATTAGCCATTGTATGCAGTTTATTAGTTGTTGATGAAACCTTTGTTTTAATTAATAGAAAAATAGACGTTAATTGTCCTTTGGACACCATCTTTGACTATTTCCACACCTGGTAATGTGTAATAGTTTTTTACTGTATTTATATGATTTGCCTAACATTAATATTTACCTCTGACAATTATACATCTTCTGATGTCTCAGAACCACCTGTTACTAGTAGATTCCTGAAATTCTTCTGGTTTGGACTCGCATAGGCTCTAAAGAATGTGCAAAAACTGAATAATACATCTTCTGATGTCATATAGAACCACCTGTTACTAGTAGATTCCTGAAATTCTTCTGGTTTGGACTCGCATAGGCTCTAAAGAACGTGCAAAAACTGAATTGGTTACTTTCTTAGCTTAGCTTAGATGAAGGCAGAAGTTGTGGACTCTAAACAAAAATGAAGTGATCCAGTGAATGCTTTCTGGAAGATAATATTGTGCATTACCTGAAATCCAGTATTTCTTCATGAGCTGCCATATTGTCATTATGCTCAAGTGGACTCCAACCTTTCTAGTTTTGTCTTCAGGATTTTTTACCCATAAGGTCCAGCACTACTGCTCTTTGCCTTTCTGACGGGGATTACTCCCACTTGAACTGTCATGCAGAGGGGCGCTCTATATCTTATTTAAGTCAGTGGTACTTAATATTCCCTCATATTAATCAAAAATGCGTTAACAGATGTCTAGGTGAGTAGGAGAAGAAGTGGTTAGATTTGATGTTTCATGATAGATTGCATGACCCAGTTTCCATAATTGCCTTTCAATAACCCTTTATTTAGCATCCAGTAACTGGGGTTCTTAATACGTGAGGAGGTGAGAATGGGCAAATTAATTAGAAGATGGGATGGCATCTCTGCCTACATGTTTAAATGTGAGCTGTTCATGTTCTGATTTGCTAATACTAAATAAAGGTTTATAGGAAACCTGGAACATGAAGTCTGGTAAATTGAGAAGCTCTGAAGTACATCTGGATCTCCACAGGTTTCCTGGGTAGTAAGAACACATATAGTGGCTTTTTTGCTGCTCTGCTTATGCTGTTTCTTGTCATGGCTAGGCCTTTGCAACAGGGCTTCAGCACTGCACATTTTGATGGGCCGTACTTATTCAGGAGGTGGATGTTTTATAATGAATATTAAACCCACCAAATGAATCATGTTAACTTTGTCCAAGTACACCTGTAAACAAAGGAAAGCATCTTCTTAAAAAAGAAAAATGGCACCCCCGATAGTGTTGCAGCAAGCAAACCACTGTTGTTTCACCTAGAAGTCCAACAATGTATGAGCATCCATACCCCTGAGTTTGGCCTCCTGCAGAAGAACAGTATCAGTGCTCTGCACGTTTAACATCTGCAGCAACTGGGTCCATTTAATGGGAGTACCTACTCCGCATACATTGATAGGAAATGCCCGTCATACAGTTACAAGAATTTGTCACTCGAAGTAAAGGATGAGATTAGTAAAAAGCAAGTAAGGCAGGCAACACTGTGCAGGAGTGTGGACAGTTTTCTATGATTAGCAGATATCGTCGGAGGGGAAAGTATAAGAGAGTGGATCATGAATTGGTTCCACCATCCTTTACCATTACCAAGTTACTATAAGAATCTTAAGCATGCAGGGCATTCATAGTAAGACAAAGCTTGTACATTCTTAATAGAGGGGAAAGAAAGAATGCATCAACAAGTTTAAATAAATCAAGTTAAGGTGCTATTTTTATCTGTAGAAAAATCCCCATAACTCAAATTCTGTCGCATGTAAATAACAAAGCTGTCAGAAAAATATTCCTTGTGAAACAGTGCTTGGAAAAAATAATATGGCTGCATTGGCTTGATGACACAGGGGCAGATTGCCAGTCTGTGCTGCTAGAGTCCCAAGGTCAGGAACAAGTTTGCCCACTAGTAAGGCCAGTGAAGGACAACAGAACAAAGTGGCACACAGCTAGCTGTCCATTCCCAGTGAGAGGGTTCTGTAATGACCTGATGTTAAGTTGTCAATCTCCCTTCATTCTTGCTTGATGGGTTCGGAGCCGATCCTCGGCTCCGACTCAGCACTTGCTAAGCTCGAGAGTCACTTTTACCAGCTCGAGGCAGCCCCATATCCCATGATGCAAGGCGGTAAGTACCCAAATCTCGTTTGCCGCTTCGCTGATGAGGTCCTCCTTTTGCCAGCTCCTGGTAAGTGTTTAATATTACTAAATTTTAGCCCCCAATCAGAAAATTTTTCTCTTTTTCTTAGATTTCTATCTTTCTTAGATACTTTTGAGGCCTTTCCTGACTAACTTTATTTTTCCTTCTTTACCTTTTTAGTCAGGCCTTTATTCCCTCCCATCCCCCCCCTGTTAGGGTGTGTGTGTGTGTGAGAGTTTACAATAACTTCTCATAGTTAACTTTACTTGTCTGATTCGGGACTGTGTGTGTACTGTTTTTGAAAGCACTATGTCTAAAGAACAGAGGGTCTCAGGCTTCAAGAAGTGTGACTCGTGCTGTCAGAAGATGTCTCTGACATACGGTCACACTTCTTGTTTATACTGCCTGGGACCTCTCCACCTGCAGGACTCCTGTGCAATTTGTCACTCTTTTAGCCAGAGAGTCCTGCAGGAAAGGAGAAATAAACTTATTTTAAGGGGTCTCCTTAAACCGGAGGGCTCCCCGGCAAAATTGGCTCTGGGCAAGCCTTCTAGGACTACCAAGGTCCAGGCTTCAGTTTCTAAGCCTCCGGCCTTGGCTCCAACTCCTTCGGAGTAGAGATCGGCTCCGGCTGGAGCCGATCCTAACTTGGCTAAATCCTCCGGTGCCGATACTGTTACTGTCACTTTGGTGTCGGCTCCGACTGGCTCCGACCACCATGTGGCTCAGGCTTTGGTGTCGGCGCCGACCGGCTCCGACACCATTGTTTCCTTGCCCGTATCGGCTCCGGCTGGAGCTGATACATCTGGACCTACACTCGGAGCCGAAAAGTTATCGGCTCCGTCTGGATCTGTGGGGTCTTCGGCTCCGATGGTTCCTTCGAGGAAGAGGTCCAGGTCTCCCTCTTTGGAACCGATACTGTCGGCTCCGGCCTCACCTCTTCTTTCGGAGCGGAGCCATCGGAGCCAATCATCGAGGTCTTCCAGGTTGTCAGACCATGATTTAAAGAGGGTGGTAAGCAGATTGCTAAAATCACAGGCATTAGCCCAAATGCTTTATAGTCTGTCTCAACAGACGACTATTAGTCCACACCCTCTTCAAATTCCTCCTTCGACTCTACCCCAGAGTTTGGAGCTGGAGTCTACAGGAATAGTTACTGCTACGGCTGAAGGCCAGATACCCCCCCCCCTTCTGCGCCTTCAGCATCTACTCTTATCTCCTCTTCGAGACCTTCCTTGGAGGGATTCGGTGGCCGGGCTTCCCTGGTCTGCTCCGAGGGGGTGAGTGGCATCGGACCCTTGTCCGACCCCGCTCTTCCCCTTGGAGCTTCGCCTGGTGAGCTCGGCTCCGACATCTTCCTCGGAGCCTTCCCTTTCAGTGGGCCCGGGAGTCCCAGTTTCTTCGGAACGGGTTCTCTCGGATCTCCCTGGGAGGGGAGCCTTCAAGGTGATGAGGAGTGTGCTGGCCCCTGGGCTCAGTCAGCAGTCTATTCCTTTAGCTCCTCCCTTTACGGTGCCTGTTGATATCTCTTCCCACTCTCTTGCACCCGGACCGAGAGATCCCACCGCCTCAGGTTTCCCCACTGGGAGGAACCCCCTCTTCCGAGGATTCTCCTAATCCGTCAGGAGATCCTCCGCGCAAGAGGACTTGTAAGAGGAAGCACCTAGACTCCCCTGAGTCTATTACTTTGGATACTGACTTAGATGAGTCTGAGGGGTCCCCAAGATCCCCCACTGAGGATGTCTCCTTTTCAGACATCCTAGAACTCCTGAAACAGAGGGGAAACTGGCCCACCATAAATTCCTCCGATGATGAGTCTGTATACCAAGAGGCGTTTGGTTCTCGACCCTCCACCTCCTGGGTGTCTCCACCTTTTGACCTACTCATGCAGGTAATCGCTCGAAAGGCTTGGGCTTCTCCTGACTCCGTAGAGCCAGTTCCCAGGAGGCCTTCTAAATTTATTACAGCCCCTTCCGAACAGCAATTCCTTACGAAAGGTGTCCCGGTTGATGCCATGGTGGTGGCGGCCGCCACTAAAAAGGAACTTGCAGATCCTTCCGTACCAGTCCATCCTCCTAACAAGGATTCCAGGACCATGGACAGGTATGGTAAGCGGATGTTTTCCTCAGCGACTTTTGCCATGCGTTCGCTGAACTATTTGTGTCACTTCACCAGACTCCAAAGGGACATCCTTAAGGAACTAGGTGAAGTAGTACAGGATCCTACAGCTCAGGGGGCACAAGACAAGATTGCTTCTCAGCTAGGAATCCTTAACTCCATAACCAACTCCTCCATGCGGCTGATTTCGTATGCAGCAGATGGGGCGAGTAGAGCCGCAGGCACAGGAGTGGCTCTGAGACGTCAATCCTGGATGCGGCTCTGTAATTTTGCTGATCCCTTCAAGGTGTCCTTCACAAACTCTCCCTTTGATGGGTCAACTTTGTTTGGTCCTCAAGTGAAGGATACATTGACCAGGTGTGAGCAGGATGGCAAGACTCTTTCTGCCGTAGGGGTCCGTTTTTCCACCCCTTCTAGACCTTACCCCAAAGGACAGAAGGGTGGAAATATGTGGTTCCGCAAATCCCAAGGAGTCACGCCGGATACACGTGGTCAGTTTACCCCTAGAGGCAGAGGGGGGTAATAATAACAGACGCTGCCCTAGAGGCAGAGGGGGTCCACAAAACCAGGGAAGCAGAGAGTCTCTCTCTGACAAGCCCTTCCAGCATCCCTGAGGTGTTGCCCGACTGTCCATCCTTGGAGGCAGTCGGGGGAAGATTATCGCAGTACCCACAAGCCTGGCTTTCCCTCTCACAAGACAGATGGGTACAGTCGATCATATCCGAGGGTTACAAAATTCCTTTCGAGGAAAGTCCCTTCAATCACAAAAATTCCCTTCCAGATGTGCCACCCGGTCTAAGGGAAATCGCAAAGTTAGAAATATCAAAGCTTCTACACAAAAGGGCCATTCAGCCAGTTACAACAGACCATTCAGAGCCCGGAATCTACTCAAGGTTCTTTTTGGTCCCCAAAAGGACGGGAGATTGGAGACCAATATTGGATCTCAGCAGACTCAACAAGTCTGTGAAAAAGACGAGATTTCGAATGGTCACACTTGAATCAATTTTGCCCTTCCTGAGCAAAGACAACTGGATGTGCTCAATAGACCTTCAGGATGCGTACTATCACATAAAAATTCACAGACGCTTCAGATGGTTTCTCCGCTTTCGGCTGGGGTCCAGTCATTTTCAATTCAGAGCCCTGCCCTTTGGTCTCACTACAGCCCCCAGAGTGTTCACCAAATGTATGGCAGTGGTCACGGCTCATCTGAGACGTCAAGGATTCCAGGTGTTTCCGTATCTCGACGACTGGCTCCTTTCAGCCACCACCAGGCATCAACTTCTCCAAGCCAGGGATTACACCCTAAATCTCTGCACTCAGTTAGGAATTTCGATCAACTACGAAAAATCCTCCTTGTTGCCCTGCCAGTCTATTACTTTTATAGGCGCAAATTTAGACACTGTTCGGATGTCAGCAACCCTCACAGACCAAAGGATTTTAGATATCCAAAGTCACGTGCGGATCATCCTCGCCAGCAAAAAGGTACAAGCCAGACTGGTCCTGAAAGTGTTGGGCCTCATGGCAGCGGCCATTATCCTTCTTCCCTTGGCCTGCTTCTACATGCGTCTTCTTCAATGGATGTTGTTCACCCAGTGGTCTTACCAACAACTTCCCATGCGTCACCAAATCCTGGTGACACAAGCTTGCAAAAACCACCTATCCTGGTGGATTTCTTCTCCCCAGATTCATCAGGGCAGACCCTTTGTATCCCCGGCCCCGGTAGCCACAATCACTACGGACGCCTCCCTGATCGGGTGGGGGGGTCATTATCAGGGCAGGATGGTTCATGGGACTTGGCAACCATTCAAATACCACCTGCACATAAATGTCCTAGAGATGAGAGCAGTGCTTTTAACATTGCAAGCCCTCAACGACTTTCTTCCCTTGGGAACAATTGCAGTTCACACGGACAACATGTCTGTAGTATGGTATATCAACAAACAGGGCGGAACCAAGTCCTACCCCTTGTGTCGAGAAGCTCTCAGACTTTGGCAATGGGCGATCTCCTCTCATCGGTTTCTGGTAGCAACGCATATCCCTGGGAAAACCAACATTTTAGCGGACAGATTGAGCAGAGCTATTCTCATGCCTCACGAGTGGTCTCTCAAACAATCTATAGTGGAGGAGATTTTTCTAGAATGGGGCCGCCCATGTTGCGATCTTTTTGCTACTCCCCAAAACAGCAAATGCCCAGACTTCTCTCTCTTCCCACTGCCAGGCCATCCCCCAGAGACGCTCTTACCCAGGATTGGCCCCAGGGACTTCTTTATGCCTTTCCTCCCTTTCCATTGATTCCACAAGTACTCCAGAAAGCCACCGTTTTGAGAGCCAAAATGATTCTCATTGCACCCTATTGGCCTTGACAAATTTGGTTTCCGTTCCTCCATCATCACCTATTGGTGCAGCCGTGGCATCTGGACCCAGTGCCAGACCTTCTGATCCACCAATCGGGTCAGCTGCATCGGTCTATTCCTTCTCTCAACCTCACAGCTTGGTTGCTCCATTTCCTTCCTTAGCCAGGCTTCCTATGATCTCTAACCCTGTTAGGGATATCATAGTGGCTTCTCTTAAATCCTCTACTAGAAGGATTTATACCAGCAAGTGGAAAAGCTTCTCTTGTTGGGCAAAATCAAAGAATATAGATCCCTTTACTGCCCCTGTTCATGCAGTTTTGTATTTTTTAGCGGAAGTCTTTCATTCGGGCTCTTCATCTTCCACGGTTAAAGTTCAGTTGGCTGCTATCTCGAACTTTCATGTCGGGTTTGCAGATCACAACATTATGTCCCACAGGCTTTGTAGAGCCTTTCTAAAATGGATTTTTCTCCTTAAACCTCCTGTCAGGAGTCCTCCTCCTCAATGGGACCTAAATCTAGTGCTGACATCCTTAATTCTTCCTCCCTTTGAGCCAGCTGTTTCATGTTCTCTGAAGTTTCTTTCATGGAAAACACTCTTCCTTGTCGCTATTACCTCGGCCAGGAGAGTGTCAGAACTTCATGCCCTTTCTGTTCGTCCCCCATATTTGGTCTTCCACAAGGACAGGGTATCCTAGAGAACTAATCCATCCTTTTTTCCTAAGGTGGCTTGGAAAACTAATTTGAACCAATCTATTGATCTCCCTGTATTTTTCCCTAATTACTCTAACAGATCGGAACAAAAATTACATTATCTTGATGTTCACCGCCAACTCAGATATTATTTGGACAGAACAAAACAATTCAGGAAATCCGATCAGCTCTTTCTTTCTTTTGCTGAAAATAAGAAAGGCCTTCCTGTTTCCAAAGTGACCTTATCTAGATGGCTTTCTTCCACCATCTCCGAAATCTATCAGCTCAGGGGCAAACAGCTGTGCTCAAAACCAAAAGCGCATTCCACCAGAAGTTTAGCCACTTTCACAGCCTTTCAGGCTAGACTCCCTTTAGACACTATTTGTGCAGCAGCCACTTGGGCCACTCCTCATACCTTTGTTTCTCATTACAAATTGGATTTGGCCTCCAGGGATAGAGCCAGTTTTGGTTCTACGGTTCTCAAGAGTCTGTTCCATTGAGCCACCCAGGATAGAGGTGCTAGGGACGCGGTCCCATCAAGCAAGAATGAAGGTGAGATTGACAACTTAACATTGAGAAGTTATGTACCTACCATAACGTTCCATGTTAGTTGTCTTCTCTCACCTTCTTTCTTGCAACCCTCCCTCCTACCCCCTTGCCTGGACAGACCTTGTTCTCCTTTGTCTGGAAGATTGCTTCTTTAGGCACCAGTTAGTTACCTGGTTCCCATTTCAGCCCTTCCTTAGGGTAATTGCTTTCTTTCCTCAGTGGAAAGTTTTTTCTGTGCTAGGTGTGTCTCCCTATAGGTACAAATGAGATCTGGGTACTTACCACCTTGCATCATGGGATATGGGGCTGCCTCGAGCTGGTAAAAGTGACTCTCGAGCTTAGCAAGTGCCGAGTCAGAGCCGAGGATCGGCTCCGAACCCATCAAGCAAAAAAGAAGGTGAGAGAAGACAACTAACATGGAACGTTATGGTAGGTACATAACTTCTCATTTTCTGTGTGACCTCTGTTGAAGACCATAACTCTTGGAACTCATCAGTTTAACAAGGGGAAGTGATGAACATTCTGATGCCATTGCACAGCAGGTATCATAAACTGAGGAGAGTCTAGCCTCAGTAGTTGTACAAGAAAACCTGCATGTGAAGTGGGTGTGTAGGGGTGTAAAATATTTGACCAGACCAGGGTGGATGAGTGGTAACATACTACTAAATAAGTTAGTGACGTCCATTTTCTGCAATTCATCCTTGAAAATAACTATTGGCATTTGCATTAACTAATTTTGCATTTCTGCTCTGCATTCAGTTTGCAGAGAAAGTCGGCGTTGGCCATGGCTAAATTAGCACCACTGTGCACTTCTGATTAGCTGTTTATTTTCCAGCTAGTAAGGAAATATAATGGAGACTAACACAAGCTCCTCATGGTATGGCTTGTTGATGTGTGAGGGGGTTGGAAGAAATGTATTGCTTAATTCCTCTGTAAGTTGTTTAAATCATTTGGAAATTTTTTCAATGGCCAGTTAATACCTTGTGTTTTATTAAGTGATACCAGGCATTCTTTGTGATGCACATTGACTGATCTGTGCAAGTGTGCTACTGTTTCAGAAAAATCCCCATTTCTGACTGTGATGACACACCACTTGGACCAGTAATCAAGGAGCTGCAATCGTCACCAATGGCACCAGTGGGGGGTGTTCACTGGGAGTATAACAGGTACACACACAGTATTTGCAGATACAGCTCTCTGCATCAAGTGCAGTCTCCCCTAAGAGCACACAGAGACGGCAGTCAGTCTAGGGCTGGTTTCTCCATCTTTCTCCAGATCCCCAGTATGACTCCCCACTGGCACAGCTATAGATTTGATATCTCAGCTGAGTGATCAAGCCAAGACCTCCAGGACCCTGTCTGTCCACCCAGTGCTTCGTGTCCCTGCCCAAGTAGCTGACAGACGCACTCTTTTTGAGGTTTGATTTACACACACACACACACACACACAAACACACATAAACATTATAAGCAATAAAATAATAGCACAACACTATAATATCATATAAACTCTCTTTTTAGCTTTAAGATAGGTTTAACAGTGTACCATGTGTTTAAACCTCGGGCTTCTCTGCCATAAAATAAGTTATCCAATTATATTCTGCAACTTCAGCTCTTGTCACAATATTGCCCCCTCTCACCCATTCACTAACCTTTTGTATCACTCTGAACTTAAAACTATGCTCATCACCACATTCCATAACATGTGTACTTAAAGCATTCATTTCAACTTTCCTTCTTATCTCAGATAAATGGGAGGCTATTCTCTCCTTTAACTTTTGATTTGTTTTACCTATATAAAAACTATTACATGCAACACAGTTAGCTATATATACTAGGTTTTCAGTAGTGCATGTAGCAAAGGTATCAAAATAAAACATCTTACCAGTAATACGATGAGTAAAAGAAGTATTGGAATTTATATTTTTACAAAAAGAGCAATTAAGACAAGGGACAGTACCTTTAATATTAATTTTCCCTGGCTGTCTTGTCTGTCTTTCCCCAAACCTGTCAGATAGCCTTTTTATGGCCTAGTTTATAAAGTGGTTAATTTCAAATATTTTTCTAAAGTTTGCTGGACTGAGGTTGACACTCTGGTTTCCTCTGACATATACATTTAAACAATTACAATAGTGCATGTACATTTATGTTCTCTTCCAGTAGGGCACACTATGGATGCATTTCAAGCACTTTACTTCTGAGCTGGGAATTTCTGGTTATAGTGCCTGCATGTTTCAACTGTTTCTTACTGAAATTGGTACACCTTGTTTGCTGTAGCATAGACTAGATCCAGGACTGCTGAATCTAGCTCTGTTTGTATGCTTGTTGTTTGCTTGTTATTTCCCTGAAACGCTAATACCACCTAAAACACGGCTTTTCAGCGCTTCTGTGGATCCCTAGTGATATCTGCATTGCTTACTGTACTCATTTCCTTGTTTCACTTAAAAGAAAGTTACTGTTTGTCGTTTTTGCATTTAAGTTACCTGCAACACATTGCATTTAAGTTACCTGGCACTTGCTCACTAAAGGCACCTGCTCACTAAAGCAATTATATAAGTCAGCACTAAAAAATTAAAAGCACTACACTCACACAAAGTCCTCTTGAGTACCTTGTTCCCCATTGGCCATTTTATTTCAATTATAAAGGAATTCCCAATACTATTCTAGCTTGTCCAAAGGTCAGTTGTCAATCTTCTCTCCGGTCCAGCTGGTGAATCTGGGAATATTGAGGCAATGTTACAACTGCCTCATGTACACAGACAACCCTCTCCTCCTCCCAACAAATTCCAACACATGTGAGAGATGCATCCATATAGCCAAACTGGAGGCTAAGCTCTCTCAACTCAGTACTGGCATAACCAGTCAGGAGGAGAAGGAAGCCACACTCAGTACAATTCCAGTCTCACATAGACCTACCACGACAGCAAACCAAACACATAAACACACAAAAACATACTCGGAGGCTCTAAATAAAAATCTGCCTAAGCAGCAGAGACCTCCAAAGCAGACATCCAAGCAACCGCTACCCCAAAACAAAACACGTGCAACACATAGCTCACAAAGCCAGTGTGCCGAACAGTCACAGCCCTTAAGGCTGAACAACACACCTGATACACTTGTAATAGGTGACTCTATCGTCAGGCACACTGACGTCCCACTCACCAGGCTGAACAAGGAGAAGGTTATGGTGAGCTGCCTGTCGGGCGCTAGGATCTGCCACATAACACAAGCACTCAGGTCACTCCAAGGCAAGTACAAATATGACTCAGTCATTGTCCATGCTGGTGTGAATGACCTGAGACGTACCTCCCTGGACTACATGAAAAGAGACATAGAGGAGCTCTTTGAGCATGTGGCCCAGGCCAGTATGACCCTGACCTTGAGTAGCATCTTACCCTCACCAAGAATGATGCCACAATATGAAGACAAGATGATCAATTTCAATAATTGGCTTAAGTATTGGTGTCATTCAAAGGGGATCCAATGCCTGTCAGCCTGGGATGACATGCTCGACAAGCCACGATGCTTCGCTAGGGGCGGCTTGCACCTGTCACCCCTGGGCTTTCAGATATTGGCAAAGGCTCTTGCTACCCCCATAGTGCCTTTTTTAGGCAAGGCTCAAAAGACAAACCCACCTCCATAGGTATCACAAGGGATAAGAAACTAAGAGTAATGCTACTCAACGCCAGAAGTCTAAACCTCAAGATGCATGCACTCAAAACTCTCCTTAGCATGGAGAACATCGATATCTGTGCAGTAACAGAAACCTGGTTCAAGGCTCCCGAGAGCACCCCAGCACTACCAGGTTATACCTCATACCATGCTTTTCAGCCCCAAAACTTGGACCGACCCAGAAAAGGAGGGGGAGTATCAATATTCGTCAAAGATACCCACACCTCCAGGTTGGTGGCACAGCACGAAGCATCAGAGACTATCCATGTGCAACTGACAGTGGGTGAAACTGCCTTCTAGTTTATAGCCTGCTACAGACCACCCTCCCTAACCCAGGAACCCCACTCGGCCTTCCTGAGAACACTGGAAAATATGAAGGTCTCTCCAAACACCATTATATTGGGCGACTTCAACTACCCAAACATAGACTGGGAGCATTACTCTAGCTCCAACACCCTAGCCCAAAGGTTCCTAGAATTTATAAACTCAAATGCTATGGAACAACTTGTTACCACTCCCACAAGAGGGGAAAACATACTGGACCTGATCATCACCAACATGGGGACTCTGTGCTCCAGACCAGAAGTGTATCCCTCACTGGTAAGATCAGACCATAAACTAATCTCACTGGATATTCACATCCCGACACCACTCCCTGCCCAGAAAACCACAGTGAAAAACTTCTCTAAAGCAAATTTCACACTCCTCAAAACCGAGGTGGAATCCTTCAAAGCCCCCGGGCCTGTGGAAAATATGGCCCAGACCACAGAATCCTTTATAAACGCATTCTATGAACACCTTCAGGAATGCATGGATCATGCGATCCCAAATAAAACCAAGACCCAATCCTCCAAAGGCAGACGTCCTGTCTGGTGGACCCCAGCCATAAACAAACTATACAATAGAAGGAGGAAGCTACTAAATGAGAGAACAAAATTTCAAAAAGGGAAGGCATCTCTGATCAGTATTAGCAAAAAACTACGGGCACTCATAAAATCGTCTAAGGCCAGCTTCGAGAGAAAGATTTCACAGGACACTAAGGATAATCACAAGGCTTTCTTTAGTTATGTTAGGAACCTGGGTGGTAATTCCCAGATATGCTCAGAATTAGTCCAAAATGACAAAAAATACACTGAACCCACAGACATTGCCAACATCCTAGCTGACAGGTTCAGCGCAAACTTCTCCCCCCCTTCCCCACCAAAATGGCAAATATCTATCCCAGCAGAGTGCTGCCCCCCTGACATCTCAGATGCTCAGGTAAGAGCCACCCTGTCCAAAGCAAAAAACACAGCATCAATGGGACCAGACGGTGTCCCGGGCTGCGTCCTACATGAACTCCAAGAAGAGCTAAACCCAAACATAAAACTACTGTTCAATCTGAGCCTTACTACAGGATATGTACCCAAAGAGTGGCGTACAGCAACTGTGGTCCCTCTCCACAAAGGTGGTGCCTCAACGGATCCTAGAAACTATCGCCCCATAAGCCTGACTAGCTTGGTCTGCAAAGCTATGGAAAGGATCATCATGGACCTCAATAATAAAGATATTGTGGACCTACAGACACTGGATCTTACCCAGTTCGGCTTTAAGGGCAGATCCTGCCTCTTAAACCTGGTTAATTTCTTTGAAACAGTTACCAAGGCCATTGACGAGGGGAAGGTGGTCCACACAGCCTACCTGGACCTCGCAAAAGCCTTCGATACAATACCCCACTCGGGCATTATAGATAAGCTCACCAGCTTAAATATAAACCCCTATGTCACTAGGTGGGTTGCAAACTGGCTCAAGGACAGAACCCACATGGTTAGAATTGCTGGAGCCATGTCAGACTCCAAACCAGTTACAAGTGGCGTCCCACAAGGCTCAGTCCTGGGACCTCTCTTGTTCGGTATATATTTCTCGGAGGTACAGGCCAACACAGAAGGACTGTGGCTGACCAAGTTCGCAGATGACTGCAAACTGGGCGCCATAATAGACTCTCCAGCCGACACAAGCATCCTCTAAAAGGGCCTCATAGAAACAGACAACTGGTGCCAGAGTCATGGCCTCAAGCTAAATGCCAAAAATTGTATAGTCATCCCCTTTGGCAAAAATGCCCACAAATTACCACACAAGTGGTAATCCATTAAGTACAGAAGAAGTAATTAGGGACCTGGGGACCCAAGCTGATAGCAATCTGTCATTTGACAACCACGTGGCCAAAGTGGTTAGAAAAACATTTTATATAGCCCACCTAATCATGAAGGGATTCACATCTAGATCAGGGGAGGTCATCGTGCCTCTTTACTCATCCCTCATCAGGCACATAATTGAGTACAATGCCCCTTACCAGACACCTGCAGCAACTGGAAAGACCCCAAAGGTACCTCACCAAGAGGATCAAAGGGCTCAAACAGATGCCATATGCTGCCCGGTTAAAGAAACTCCAGCTCTACTCGGTGGCATACCGCCTGTTCAGAGGCAATCTGTGCTTGACGTATAAAGCCATGTCCAACCCGGAATTAATGGACATGCTGCACCTCAGAAAATCCAAATCCCATCGAGCTACACGCTCGAGAAACTTGAACCTCAGCACTGAAATAAATAGGACATGCTGGAGGGACAGATTCATAACCCAGAGGCTCCCTTCAATCTGGAATAAAATCCCAGTCCAGGTTAGGCAGAGTCCCTCATTGACTCTCTTCAAGAGGAATCTTGATGAGTGGATGGGAGATCGTAGGTTTACCCCGGGTATCACTTCTGTGTCACTGTTAGAGAGAGGCACAGTATACTAACCTCAAAAAAGGGCATAGCAAAATTAATTTAAAATGGGTGTCGAAAGCCAAACACATTCTGACTAGGCTTATAAATGCCCTAGGGCAGATAGCCTAGTATGAACCTATTTACAAATACCTTTTCAAGCAGTTTGATATAAGTATGACATACATTTGTAATACAAGCATCTTATATAAATGAGTTTGATATTCACAAATGACATGTAGTTATTTACAAAATTCCGGTTAGCTGTGCTGGCAGTACCTCCATTTGTCGCACTTCTTCCCTCTTTCAAAGACTCAAGCTAGTTTTTCAAGTGACCCTTGAGAAATGTTTCTTGAGAGGGATGAGCCTATCTGGGAATACATTACCCCATTCCCTGTCTTGAGATCCCAGCTGCCTTTCCATTACTGACCCCATTACAGCATTGCACTGCTGTATCATATGCCTGCAACCCTAGCCTCCAGCATAGGGATTTTGCTGGCTGGCTCCCTGTAGCCATAGATCTCCCTCAGACTCCTTCTGCCTCCTACTGCAAATAGTTAGCACAAGGGCCTTTCTATCATGTTAACATGGTACAGTTTGTGCCCCTGTCTCCTGCCAAGTAGTTCAACCATGTAATTAACATCACTGACCTTCCTTACCGCTTTGAAGGGTTCCTCCCAAGCTGCCTACAGCTTATTGTGTCTGGCAGGAATGAGAACCCTAACCTGCTGCCCCACAGCATGCTCTGTGGCTCGAGTATTCCGGTCATACCAGACTTTTCTGCTTTTGGACTTCTGCCAGGTTCTCCTGGGCCATGCCTGGAGTTCCCGAAGACTTGTCCTGAGGTTTAAGACATGTACCACCACAGACTGCTTGTGGGGTTTACACTCACCCTTCCACTCATCATGAATCCAATCTAGAGTTCCACTCACCCCATACCCATACAGCAACTCAAAGGGTGAAAAACCTGTGGATTCCTGGGGCACCTCTCTGTAGGCAAACAGATGGGACAAATATTTGTCCCACTCTATCTTAAACTGGTCTGCAATTGCCTGTAGCATGCTCTTTAGTGTAGAGTTTAACTTCTCCACCAGACCATTAGTCTGGGGATAGTAGGGGGTGGTATTTAGGTGTTTCACCTCACAGCGCTCCCACAGACAAGCCAGCAGGTCTGACACAAATCTGGCACCTCTGTCAGTCAGTATTTCTTTTGGGAACCTTACCCCCTGCTGAAAATCTCTAACAAAGCATTTGCCAGCGTTTCTGCCTTGACGGAGGACAGAGCCACCATATCTGGTTATCTGGTAGCATAATCTACTACCACTAGGGATATACTTCTTCCCTGTGAAACTTAGGGTACTCAGAGGCCCCACAATACCCCTATATACCCTCTGAAATGGCTCCTTAATCACAGGCAAAGGTATCAAAGGATCTCTTTCACCTTGTCTCCTGCCTTGCCTACTTTTTGGCACTGCTCACAGGTCCTGCAGTACCCTGTTACATCCCAGGCCAATAAAAGTTCTGCATACCAAGTCTCTTGGCACTTTTTATGCCCATATGTCCTGCAAAGGGAATATCATGGGCTATGGCTAGAAATACCAGACGATAGGCTGTGGGCTCTACCAACTGCTGTATTCTCTCACCCTCTAGCCCTCTCTCAAGGGTCCACTCTCTATGCAGTAACCCTTTGTCCCAGTATACAGATTCCCCCTTTCCTTGAGAATCAGGCACCTCCCTAGCTACCTCCGTGAAGCCTTGTAATGTAGGGGCTGAGAGCTGAGCCTGTCTCAACTCTCTCCTTGTAGCCCTTCCCAACTCCCCTTCCACAGGAAGTCTGGTATCCTCTGACAGAGGTGCCTCACTGTCAGCCTGGTACTACCACTCACATCTGCCCTTGCAGTCACTCTTTCCAAGGGAACATCAGTACCCACAAACAGCTGTGGCTCACCTTCCGTCTCACTGCTACAGGGTAGCTCCATCCCTGAAATAGCCACCCCACCAGTCCTGGCTTCAAGTGTGGGATCGGTCAGGATTTCCCCAGGCTACCAGACCCACATGCCTGTCTTCAAGCTTGACTGTGTGTCACTGCATGCACACAAGGTACTGCATTATCAAAATCATTCTGTATTAAGACATCTGGAAGGATATCCTCAAACACACCTACTTTCTTGCTTCCTTTTCTACCCTGACACCCTAGCCAAATGTATTTGGAATGGGGTTCCTCCTAAAGCTCTGACAGGAGTAGACTGCCAAAGCAAGTAGTGCTCCTCTTTAACCATTGCAGGCTTCACAATAATTAGGTGTGAGGCTCTCTCTCTCTCAGCAGTGGCCTGTTTCCCATCTACTAAGATAGGATATAATCTCTTGTGGTAATTTGGTACCCTGGTTGCCTCCAGACAACTTACCATTGGAATTCTTTCATTCACATTTGCTGGCTCCCCTACCTTTTGCTCCCCACCTTGCTTCTGTGGACATCTGTATGCTACATGGCCCCACTGGGTACTTTTAAAACATTTAACCCTTGATCCTGGCTGTGTACCTGAACTAGTGGCTTTCCTGCTACTGGAAGAGTATTTTTGGGTAGTTCAGGCTGTCCATGTGTTCCCTTATACCCATTTGCAGCACTGGGTATGCCTTTCCTGTGCAGTGATGCCCTTCTTGCTAGATATAGGTCTCCTTTTTTCCCCCAACTCATTTGTGGTGTTGCATTCTCTATCTGCCAACCAAATTCACATGTCCTCAGGCAAAGTGCTAAAGGCTTGTTCCCTCACCAAAAGGTCTGCCAGACCTTCAAAAGTGGTGACCTGACACCCACTCACCAACCTATGAAAATAAATGCTTAACTCAGCAATATAATCTCACACACTTTCATCTGACTTGCATCTATGCTCACAAACCTTTTTTCTATAAGCTTCAGGTGTTAACCTAAAGCATTCCAATAAACAACTGTTAACTGTATTTCATAATTTAAGGAATCAGGATCAGACCATTTAAAAACGGCAGTTACAGCTTTACAATGGAGTAAGGGGTCAGGAACCATACCCAGAGCCCTTGGTCAGCATTATACTGTTTACATACCCTTTCAAACATATGAATAAAACTAGCAAAATTATCACCCGCTGTAAATTGTGGAAGAAATTTACTCACTTTTTTTGCTTCTGGGGGTCGGTTACTGCCTTCCCCATTACCTCCAGAACACTGGCGGAAGACTCAAAATCTCCTGTTCATGTTGCCTCTGCCTCTCATTTTTTTCAACCTTCAAACATCTCAGTCTCTTTCTTCAGCCTCCAAATGCTGCAGTTTCTCATTTTCTTCACCTACAAATGCCGCAGTGTCTCTGCTGATTCCATTTCCAAACGTTTGGCCTCCAGTTCAAGTCTCTTTAACTCCAGACAGATTTTTTAAGCCCTCTGAAGAAAAGTTTGAATGGTCCATTTTCTCAGAGCTGTGCATCCTCAAGGCCTGGTTGTCTTCCTGGTTGCTAGTCTATGTTGCAGCTGTGACTAAGGCTACAGTCATTTCCACTTTAGTCATGTTGGCATGCACCAGTCCTTTGGCTTGGTACATCTCAGCCAACTGGCTCCTTGTCAGCTTGCTGTAATCCTCTGCCGACATCCTTGCCTGCTCTCTCTGACTAAGCTAACAAAAAATAAATAAAACTGTTATGATATGAAACTCTAAATGTCTACCATGTGGCTTCTTGAAAGTACAAACACCTTTAGTGGCCACTGTGTACAGGCTACAAGAGTTCAATATCCAAACCACTAAATCCCAGTATGTGATGTGGTGATCCTGCCACTGCCAGACATTTAATATGTGATGACCCACCACTGGGCCAGTAATCAAGGAACTGCAATACTCACCACTGGGACATCTGGGGGGGGGGGGTGTTCACCGAGAGGATAGCAGGTACGCACACAGTATTTCCAGATGCAGCTCTCTGCATCAAGTGCAGTTTCCCCATAAGAGCATACAGAGACGATAGTTAGTCCAGGGCTGGTTTCTCCCTCTTTCTCCAGATCCCCAGTAAGACTCCCCAGTGGCAAGCTATAGAGTTGAGATCTCATCTGATTGGCCAAGCCAAGACCTCCAGCACCTTCTCTGCCCAACCAGTGCTTCTTGTCCCTGCCGAAGTATTCCAAGACAAAATGCAGTGTCTCACTAAGAAACTTCTCAAAATAATATCTAAAATATCACTCCTGGGATAGCTTGCAGAATGACATAATTTCTGGTGATCTGACTTCTAGTTCCCAGGCAAAATCCCCATTGCTGGCAGCTGGTAGCATTTAGCATCTACCTGTAGAAATACATAGACAAGGGCTTTTGCTTAGATCTTTGGCAGGTGCTGGAAGTCATAAAACAATTGCATTCCTTCATGCTTCCAAAGTAGCAATTAGTTCACCCCAAAGACAATACAGAAAGCTTCCTAATACAGACTTTCTGTCTCTAGCTGCACTGAAACCTGAAAACTGTCTGTCTCTTTATGGCCTAGTCTATAAAGTGAGTTAATTTCAAATATTTTTCTAAAGTTTGCTGGGCTTGGGTTAACCTTCTGGTTTCCTCTGACATATACATTTAAACAGTTACAATAGTGCATGTACATTTCTGCTCTCTTCCAGTTTGGCACACTGGGGATACAGTTTAAATACAAACACTTTACAAATACCTTTTCAGTACAAAAATCTGTACAGAGCAGTTTGATATATGCATGACATACAGTTCTAATACATTTGTAACATAAACTAGTCTGCACAACCTGCCTCGTGTGGACAAGGAGTTATAGGATTAACTGTCTCTAGTAAGTTTTAAAGATGTTTAGAAGGCAAACCTGTTTAGGAAGATTTCTTTGGCTTTACATTTAGCTGGAGCAGGCATATTGTTTATCTGAATTTAATTAACTGTGTGCTAGAAAATATTTGTAGTCCTTACTTTTTCAGGATCGAGTTTTGCATTTTTTTTATTATTTTTTTTGCTTAATAGTTTCAGGAACTGTAATGTTTAGTACTTGGGGAGCAGTGGTACTCGCCTCTCAATTCATTAAAGAAATTGTGGACACCAGCAACTCCTGCAGACTATCAGAAGTAAAAGCACCTGGGTCAGGTTCTTCTAGCTCATCTGAAAGCTCCACAGCATGCATGTTCTTCTATCAAACATGAGTTTGCAAGTTCATCAGTTTTGCTCTGGTGTGTCATCTGGACCCTGTTACAGCACCTTTTTGATCTGGTCCTTTTGCCTAGTAATAACTGGCTGATCTGGCCACACTCGTCCGTTTCGCATCTCAGTTGTTAAGGATATACTAGAAGCTTCATCAGCTACATTTCTAATTGTATATGTGTTGTTCAGTAGTCTTTTGACACCGTGGTCATCATCTCAGCAGATGTCTGGATGGCCACCAGCTTGGCCATGTGGATTTATTCCTAAGGAACTAATCAGTATCCATGCTTTCAAATAAGAGGTAGGTGTACCTGCTAGACGTACACATATGTTCCTATGGGATAACCTTCTGTGAAGCTTGTGTAGGTAGAAGAAGAGAACTTTGTGTGTTGTGAGTCCTAGAACTGTACAAACTGGCACGCAGGTTTGCTGGTAGCACAACTACCCTTCATGGTAGTTCTCTTATATTTAGCTAATATTTCACTAATACGAGGGGAGAAGCCTTTAGAGTGGAGTTGAAGAGATGTTATATGTTTTACTTTTACTGAGGCATATTGCCTCAAATGCAAACTGATACAGGTATTGCATTATAGGCTCATAGGTGATTACTAGTTAATGGCCCAAGAGCCTTTATAAGCCTAGCCATTCTCCGAGTTACCCCAATTATCAGTACTTAGGTGAATGAAGTTTGGAGGGTATGAGCCTAATACTGACTATCCTTGTCCATAAGGGGTATGGGCGCCATCGCAGGAGTGAATCTATGATTACCCATCTGTTGATCCAGGTTGTGCTTAGAGTGTCAGGGAGGGGCTTGGTTTCACATGAATGGGAAATTTGTTTCAGAGAAGGGGTAGTCTCTGGGAGCTGTATCTGTCTCTCCAGCATGATTTTTTAGGTTAAGATCCATGGAGTGAATGAATCTCATGTGGTTTAATTTTCAAATGTGTAACATTTCCATCGGGGCCAGGTTAGAGACTGCCCTGTAAGCCAGACACAGATCACACCTTAATAACCTGTAGGAGACTGAATACACTGATAGGGCTTTCAATATTTCTGTGTAGGGCATGTTTTGCATACCCTGTATTTTCTTGGTGAGAAACCTGTGTGGTCTCTCCAGCTATTGCAGGTGTCTGATGGTGTATATGGAAAAGGGTGAATTGTACTCAATAATTTGTCTGATGAGGGCCAAATGCAATGGAATTATAATGTCTTTAGATATGGATGACATGCCTTTACTTATGAAAAGTGCCACATAGGACTTCTTCAACACTGTAGATAACGTGGTGGTTGAACTTCAGATTGCCATCAACCTGAGTACCCAGGTCTTGTACCTCTGGGTCTACTGTTAAGGGGTGCTGTCTATATATTATAATTTGCCGGGGTGTTAGCTTTCCTAAAGTGAATAATTATGCATTGTTTAGAATTTAGCTTCAGTCTCTGTCTCTGACACTACAGTTATTAGTCTTCGCCAACCCTTTCTGCAGTACATCGCTGTTGTCGGGGGTCTTGGTGATTGTTACCAATTTACAGTCATCAGACACATGCCATCCACGTTTGCTTGGACTTCTGATAAATAAATTCTGAGCAGTAAAGGGCCCAGCACAGAATCCTGTGACTGGCCTTTTGCTGGATGTAGATTCACACACTTTGACAGTATGTGTCCTGTCTGTGAGCCATATGGCTACACACCTGGTGACATTTTTATTTATTTTATTTATTTCACATTTGTTGACCGGGAAAGTCCGACTGGATACATGTCCATTTTCAGCGGAGGCCCGGGGAGAAAAGCTCCACAGTGAATGAATATAATGCATTTAGATAATACATAGGACTCAGTAACAAAACAATACATAGAACTAAAGAACAAACAAAACAAATTAGTTTCCTATACTAGAAAATGGTACAAAGGAGATGTAGTAAAAAAATAAGTTGATCATAAACAATATCAGGGGTACAACATATTAATACTACTTCTAGCATGCTGATTCTCCATCTAGTCTAACCACTTCAGTTTAGATGAGAGAGAAAGAAGTAAGAGCGAGGGGGATGCATCTAGGGAAGTATCTATACTTGTGAGAGAGAGGATTAGTCAGGACTTGAGCATTGACAGAGCCAATATAACTTTAGATGTTGGTTTAACCTTTTTTTGAAAATGCATAGGGAGGAAGTGCAGGAAAGGCTGGGAGGAAGGGAGTTCCATATTTTGCCAATGGCATTGCTAAAAGTGAGTCACCACCTACATTGTTAGCTTTGACTGTTTGAACTAGTAGCTTATTGGAGGAACGCAGACTACTGAGATTATTATAGGGCCTTATTAAGTTATTCAGCGCTGGGGTTTTGTAAGGTTGGTTCAGGATTTTAAATGCTTCCATGAGTTGGGTCTGCTGTAGCAGGTTAGTGAGTTCTAACCAGCCTAAGTTTCTTAGGTTAACACAGTGGTGTGTTCTATAGGGCATTCCTGTTGCAAATCTAGCAATCTGATTATAACAGCGTGTAAGTTTGTTTATTTCCACTGTTTTAAGATTAGTGAGTATAGGGGAGGCATACAGGAGGGTAGAGAGAAGATGTGAGCGGGCCATTGTCACTTTCGCTATTGGGGTTAGAAAAGATTTGATCCGGTATAGAGACCCAAGTTTTTATTAACGGTTTTGATGGTCTGATTAATATGGATATCAAATCTAAGTCTGTTATCTATGGAAACTCCTAATAGTTTGGTATAGGAGTCTGGAGAGATGACAGTCCCATTTTGCGATTGGATAGAAAAGGATAGAGGTGTGGTCTTTTGAGTGGGTTGGAAGAGTAGTAATTTGGTTTTGTTTGGGTTAAGGATCAATTTCGTCCTAATAGCCAGTTCTCTACTGCCCTGAAACATGTTTGGGTTTTGGATAATAGGTTGTCAGGAGTAGTGTCAGCACAGACTAATGTCGAGTCATCTGCATATTGAATGCTGGTTGCTTCAGGGATGGCTTTATACAGGTCATTTATAAAAATAGTAAACAGAAGAGGCCCCAGTATGGATCCTTGGGGTACTCCTATAGTATTGGGTAGGAGGTTGGAAAGTTTAGTATGCCAAAGTACAGCTTGTTTCCTATCAGAGAGATAGCCATGAAACTAATCTAGAACTTGTTTGTCTAGTTGGAGATTTTCTAGTGTATGATGTAGTAGCTGGTGGTTCACCATATCGAAGGCCTTCGATAAGTCAAGAAATAATGCTGAGGATATTTTTGTCATTTCGATTTTGATTGATAGTGTCGGTGAAAGAGAGAAGAGCAGTGGTTGTACTATGATGGGGTCTAAAACCATGTTGTGTGTCTGTTAGTAATTTGTTCATGGTAAGATAGTGAAGGAGTTGTTTGTGTATACACTTCTCCATGATTTTGGCCAATGGTGACAGTATTGCTATGGGCCTATAATTTGATAGCTCAGTAGATAGTCCTCCTTTGTGGAGAGGGATAACATGGGATACTTTCCATATTGATGGGATTGTGGATTTTGCTATGGTTCTATTGATTAGTATTGAGATGGGGTACGCTATGACATCTGCTGCTATTTGTAAGTATTCTGCTGGGAGAAGGTCTGCAGAGAGAGTAGTTGGTTTTAGTTTCTTCAGTAAGGAACATATATATGCAGTAGGGACAGGTTGGAATTTAAAGGTCGTTTCTGACTTTAAGTTATCAGTTTTAATGGAGTTGGTGGATGGTAGTTGGTTAGCTAAGGATTGTATAGTATCGGTAAAGAAATTGTTAAAGGAATTTGCTACGTCTTCAGGTGTTTTGTCACTTAGTGTCTTTGGGGTAGGGGTAGAGGATTTCCCTGGGTGGAGAAGATTATTTAATCCAGTCCAGAATTTTTGAGGGTTGTTTTGGTGTTTATTTTGGAGTTGGCAATAGTAATTTTTCTTATCAGATAATGTTGCTTTTTTGGTCTCATTTCTTAGTTGTTGAAATTTTATGCGGTCTGGGGTTGATTTGGTTGAACGCCAGGTGTTCCAGGTTTTGTTTCTACTTTTGATTAGTGATATGGTATTTTTTGTTAACCAGGGTGCAATATTTGTTTTTATTCTAATTGATCTTATTGGGGCATGGGACTCAAGTATAGCTAGGAATGTCCTATTAAAAAGATATACTGCCTCCTCTAGTGGGAGATGCTTAAGGGGTGCCCAGTTAAAGGATTTAAGTTCCATCAGGAATTTAGTGAGGTCTAAATGCTTCTTATTTCTGACTGGCCTATACCTAGGCTGGGTGGAGTTTATTACCTTCTTTTTCATAATATAGGTGATGAGATGGTCGCTTAGATTGTTTGGAAGGGTTCCGGCCATATATGTTTGGGGATGACTGTTGATGAGGATCCAGTCTAGGATACTCTCTTTTTGATTAATATTACCTATTCTGGTGGGGGAAGATACTAACTGACAGAATTCTTGTAAGTTGATGTGGGTAGGGTTGTCTTCTGAGGAGCATTGCTTCCAGTCTATATTGACATCACCTAGGATAATGGTTTCTTGAGGATAGTTATTTGATAGCCAGCTGAGGATATGTTCAAGGGTGTCAGAGTTATTCGGGGAATGTAGATCACAATTAGATTGATACTTTTGTCTTTATTTATTTGTAGTTTTAGTGCAAGTATTTCAGCATTAGCGATCTGGGGTGGTTGAGGAGAGTTAATAGTGACATTCAGTGTGCTCTTATAGAGCACCGCAATGCCGCCTCCTTTTTTTGTCAGACGATCAGCTCTATATATATTATAGCTTGGTGGCATTAACTCATTGTCTGTGGTCCCTTGCTTTAGCCAGGTTTCAGTTAGACACATTATATCTGGGTGGTACATTGCTATTAGGGCATGTAAGTTATGAATCTTATTATTTATACTTCTTATGTTTAAGTGATATATTTGAAGAGTGTTTGGTTGAGTAAGCGGTAGGGCATTTGCAATTGGAGTGGATAAGGGGCCTGGGTTGGGATGAATATCTCCATCTATAGTTATTTTTTCTTAGATAGTCTAATAGTCTCATAAGCTTGAGTAATAGTTTAAGTTCATGCATGTATTTGGGGTGCTTTAGTTTAAGTTTAAGTTTAAGGGGGTTGTGATGATTGGGATGATATATTTTACTGGACAGATGGATGGTGTTAGGTTTAGTACAGCTTAGGGATGGGATGGTACTAGTTTGGCCTCTGGGGTAGTAAAAACCTGATAGTTCCTGGTCTTCATATCTAGTTATCAGATATAGTTTGATAATAAGTAGTAGAGTACAGGATACAATTTTTAGCATTGGTTTAATTGTGATGGGTGTTGTAGCCTTCATTTTCTTTGGGCAATGATTGATTAAATTGATAAGATATGATAGGGCTAGATGGAAGAATTTGCTAGAGATGTGGGTGGGGATTTAAGGTCGGGTTGATTGGCTAAAGAAGAGAAGTGGGGTTGTGGTTAGTTAGGTATAAATGTAGCACTACTGGGGGTGGGATGTGGGGGCAGGGAGGGGCGCGGAGCAAGCCCGGCGAAGCGGCGAGCGGGTTTATCCACTCCCAACTATGTATTGGCAGGAAAAATGGCAAGCGACAAGATGGTAATTTCTCCAAATTTCTTTTTGTTTAACACAAACCTCTTACAATTTTCAGCTTAGAATTTACAGGGACTATCAATTTGTAGCTGTAAGAGGTTGTTTTGGGATTTAGCGTGGTAGAATGCTGCCGCGTTCTGAACCCAGTGTACTAGTGGTTCTAAGGATTAGGTTTACAGTTAATCATGGAGCTGCTGTTAATTAAATTCAAGACCTTGTCAAAGTTCTTCTTTTATGGGCTACTTTTTTCCTACTGATCGCTGCAGTTTGTTTGTACTTGTTGCTTCTAGGAGCGAACTATCCTTAGATGGGCACTTGGTTGGTTTCGCTAGGGGCGATCAGAATGTGTAACACCTGGATAGAGATAGAAAAGCACATGTACATGCATCAAGACTTGTCGTATTTTGCTGAAAAGTTATGCAGTAGTGATAAAAAAGCTCTAAAAGGATTCCAAACTAAGAATCACTTAGTATGCCTATGCATCCTTTAAATAGTTCACATCTATGGTCAATGTATAGCATCAGGGAACATTATACAACAGCTATGCAAACAGAGATAAAACGCTCTATCACTTCATTACACTACTCCTGTTAGTTCATCTTGTAAAACTATATCATTTAGCAAGAGCTTTACAGTCTTATATTATCTAAACGATCACTTTGCGTGTAACAGAGAGCAGACGCTGTAAATACGGCTAATGGCATTCAGTTATAAAGTAATACTCCAGCAAACACATAAACCATGGTAAATTTGTAAAGATTATACAGCAAATGAGCTAATTTAAGGTCGCCAGTTCACTATATATTACTAGAATGTTTTACACAGCTTCCTTACTTAATCCGACAAGAATTGAGTCGCCGAAATGCATTAGGTGACTCGTGCACACACACACACTACCAAGTTGACTGCAGTTGCCACTTATAGATAAAATACTGTCCTTTAAGTAACTTCAATATGCCCTGCAAGTAGTCGCTAGTATATTTACAGAAATATTTAATTAGTAGGACAATACTTACAAATCCTGTATGTGCGACTACCTACTGGGTTCAGGATCACAGCAGTGATTCGAAATATGGCGGTACACCTGGGTAGCTTAGTAACCTCGTATGCGTCAGAGGTAGGGGGAGGGATAGAGGCTAAAATCCCGCTATCCCACTCCCAACTATGTATTGGCAGGAAAAATGGCAAACGACAAGATGGTAATTTCTCCAAATTTCTTTTTTTGTTTAACACAAACCTCTTACAATTTTCAGCTTAGAATTTACAGGGACTATCAATTTGTAGCTGTAAGAGGTTGTTGTTGGGATTTAGCGTGGTAGAATGCTGCCGCGTTCTGAACCCAGTGTACTAGTGGTTCTAAGGATTAGGTTTACAGTTAATCATGGAGCTGCTGTTAATTAAATTCAAGACCTTGTCAAAGTTCTTCTTTTATGGGCTACTTTTTCCTACTGATCGCTGCAGTTTGTTTGTACTTGTTGCTTCTAGGGAGCGAACTATCCTTAGATGGGCACTTGGTTGGTTTCGCTAGGGCGATCAGAATGTGTAACACCTGGATAGAGATAGAAAAGCACATGTACATGCATCAAGACTTGTCGTATTTTGCTGAAAAGTTATGCAGTAGTGATAAAAAAGCTCTAAAAGGATTCCAAACTAAGAATCACTTAGTATGCCTATGCATCCTTTAAATAGTTCACATCTATGGTCAATGTATAGCATCAGGGAACATTATACAACAGCTATGCAAACAGAGATAAAACGCTCTATCACTTCATTACACTACTCCTGTTAGTTCATCTTGTAAAACTATATCATTTAGCAAGAGCTTTACAGTCTTATATTATCTAAACGATCACTTTGCGTGTAACAGAGAGCAGACGCTGTAAATACGGCTAATGGCATTCAGTTATAAAGTAATACTCCAGCAAACACATAAACCATGGTAAATTTGTAAAGATTATACAGCAAATGAGCTAATTTAAGGTCGCCAGTTCACTATATATTACTAGAATGTTTTACACAGCTTCCTTACTTAATCCGACAAGAATTGAGTCGCCGAAATGCATTAGGTGACTCGTGCACACACACACACACTACCAAGTTGACTGCAGTTGCCACTTATAGATAAAATACTGTCCTTTAAGTAACTTCAATATGCCCTGCAAGTAGTCGCTAGTATATTTACAGAAATATTTAATTAGTAGGACAATACTTACAAATCCTGTATGCGACTACCTACTGGGTTCAGGATCACAGCAGTGATTCAAATATGGCGGTACACCTGGGTAGCTTAGTAACCTCATTACGTCAGAGGTAGGGGAGGGATAGAGGCTAAAATCCGCTATCCACTCCCAACTATGTATTGGCAGGAAAAATGGCAAGCGACAAGATGGTAATTTCTCCAAATTTCTTTTTGTTTAACACAAACCTCTTACAATTTTCAGCTTAGAATTTACAGGGACTATCAATTTGTAGCTGTAAGAGGTTGTTTTGGGATTTAGCGTGGTAGAATGCTGCCGTTCTGAACCCAGTGTACTAGTGGTTCTAAGGATTAGGTTTACAGTTAATCATGGAGCTGCTGTTAATTAAATTCAAGACCTTGTCAAAGTTCTTCTTTTATGGGCTACTTTTTCCTACTGATCGCTGCAGTTTGTTTGTACTTGTTGCTTCTAGGGAGCGAACTATCCTTAGATGGGCACTTGGTTGGTTTCGCTAGGCGATCAGAATGTGTAACACCTGGATAGAGATAGAAAAGCACATGTACATGCATCAAGACTTGTCGTATTTTGCTGAAAAGTTATGCAGTAGTGATAAAAAAGCTCTAAAAGGATTCCAAACTAAGAATCACTTAGTATGCCTATGCATCCTTTAAATAGTTCACATCTATGGTCAATGTATAGCATCAGGGAACATTATACAACAGCTATGCAAACAGAGATAAAAGACTCTATCACTTCATTACACTACTACTGTTAGTTCATGTTGTAAAACTATATCATTTAGGAAGAGCTTTACAGTCTTATATTATCTAAAGATCACTGCATGTAACAGAGAGCAGGCGCTGTAAATCGGCTAATGGCATTCAGTTATAAAGTAATACTCCAGCAAACACATAAACCATGGTAAATTTGTAAAGATTATACAGCAAATGAGCTAATTTAAGGTCGCCAGTTCACTATATATTACTAGAATGTTTTACACAGCTTCCTTACTTAATCCGACAAGAATTGAGTCGCCGAAATGCATTAGGTGACTCGTGCACACACACACACACTACCAAGTTGACTGCAGTTGCCACTTATAGATAAAATACTGTCCTTTAAGTAGCATTAATATGCCCTGCATGTATTCGCTAGTATATTTACAGAAATATTTAATTAGTAGGACAATACTTACAAATCCTGTTAGAGCGACTACCTACTGGGTTCAGGATCACAGCAGTGATTCAAATATGGCGGTACACCTGGGTAGCTTAGTAACCTCATATCGTCAGAGGTAGGGGAGGGATAGAGGCTAAAAATGAGCTCCCAGGTTTATTCAGCTCCCAACTATGTATTGGCAGGAAAAATGGCAAGCGAAAAGATGGTAATTTCTCCAAATTTCTTTTTGTAACACAAACCTCTTACAATTTTCAGCTTAGAATTTGCAGGGACTATCAATTTGTAGCTGTAATAGTGTTTGAGATAGAGTTTAGTTTGGGTTAAGCGTGGTAGAATGCTGCGCGTTCTGGACTCAGTGTACTAGTGGTTCTAAGGATTAGTTTTACATTTAAGCATGGAGCTGCTGTTAATTAAATTCAAGACCTTGTCAAAGTTCTTCTTTTATGGGCTACTTTTGTCCTACTGTTCGCTGCAGTTTGTTTGTACTTGTTACTTCTAAAGAGCGAACTATCCTTAGATGGGGACTTGGTTTGTTTCGCTAGGGCGATCAGAATGTGGTTAACACCTAGATAGAGATAGAAAAGCATATATACAGACATCAAGACTTGTCATATCTTGCTGAATAAGTTATGCAGTACAGATAAAAGGCAGCTACAAAAAGGTTTCAGGCTAATAATCTTTTAGTATGCCTATGCATCATCTAAATAGCTAACATCTATGGACAATCTATAGCATTAAAGAACAGTATACAACAGTTATGCAAAAGAGGTTAGAAAGTTCTATTAATTCATTACACTACTCCTGTTAGTTTGTCTTATAAAACTATATCATTTAACAAGAGCTTTACAGACATATATTATCTGAAGTATCACTGCACATTGAGGACGCTGTCGGTTACTCCAGCAAACACATAAACCAAGTATAAATTTGTCAATAGAGATAACAACTGAGTTTAATTTAAGGTCGCCAATTCACTATGTATTGATAAAATGTTTTACACAGCTTCCTTACATTATCCAGCGAGATAGAATTGGCTAAATGCACTGGGTAACTCATGCACACACACACACTACCAAGTTGTACCTAAAGTTGCCACTTATAGATTAAATATTGTACCCTGAAGTAGCATTAATAAGCCCTACATGTATTCGCTAGTATATATACAGAAATATGTATTTAATAGGATAATACTTACAAATCCTGTTAGAGCGACTACCTACTGGGTTCAGGATCACAGCAGTGATTCAAAAATGGCGGTACACCTGGGTAGCTTAGTAACCTCGTTACGTCAGAGGTAGGGGAGGGATAGAGGCTAAAAGGTTGGAATGAGCAAAGGTGTTTGAGCTCCCAGGTTTATTCAGCTCCCAACTATTTAGTGGCCAGGAAAAGGCAAGAAAAGATGGTAATTTCTCCAATTTGTAACACCAGCCTCTTACAATTTTCAGTTGTTAATTTGCAGGGACTTTCAATTTTCACCAGTAATAGTGTTTGAGATAGAGTTTAGTTTATGGGTTAAGCGTGGTAGAATGCTGCCGTTCTGAACCCAGTGTACTAGTAATTCCAAGGATTAGTTTAACACTTAGTCATGGAGGAGCTGTTAATTAAGTACAAGACCTTGTCAAGATTCTTCTTTTTTGGGCTACTTTTGTCTTGCTGTTCACTGTAGTTTAGCTGTACTTGTTACTTAGAAAGAGCGAACTATTCTTAGATGGGGACTTGGTTTGTTTCGCTAGGGTAAACAAAGTGGTTAACACCTAGAAGGAGATAGAAAAGCATATATACAGACATCAAGACTCGTCATATCTTGCAGAATAAGTTATGCAGTACAGATAAAAGGCAGCTACAAAAAGGTTTCAGGCTAATATTCACTTAGCACACCTATGCATCATCTAAATAGCTAACATCTATAGACAATCTATCGCTTTAAAGAACAGTATACTACAGTTATGAAAAAGAGATAAAAAGTTCTATTAATTATTTACACTACTCCTGTTAGTTTGTCTTATAGGAATATATCATTTAACAAGAGCTTTACAGACATATATCACCTGAAGTATCACCACATTGAGTGTGGGTTACTCTAGCAAACACACAAGCCAAGTATAAATTGTCAATAGAGATAACAACTGAGTTTAATTTGTGGTCGCCAATTCACCATGTACTGATAAAATGTATTACACAGCTTCCTTACATTATCCAGCGAGATAGAATCGGCAAAATGCACTGGGTAACTCATGTACGCATACACACTACCACAATGTACCTAAAGTTACCACTTATAGATTAAATATTGTACCCTGAAGTAGCATTAATAAGCCCTACATGTATTCGCTAATATATATACAGAAATATGTATTTAATACGATAATACTTACAAACCCTGTTAGAGCGACTACCGACTGGGTTCAGGATCACAGCAGTGATTCAAAAAATGGCGGTACACCTGGGTAGCTTAGTAATCTCGCCTATGTCAGAGGTAGGGGGAGGGATAGAAAGCTCAAAGGTTGGAATGAGCAAAGGTGTTTGAGCTCCCAGGTTTATTTAGCTCCCAACTATTTAGTGGCCAGGAAAAAGGCAAGAAAAAATGGTATTTCTTCCAATTTGTAACACCAGCCTCTTACAATTTTCAGTTGTTAATTTGCAGGCACTTTCAATTTTCACCAGTAATAGTGTTTGAGATAGAGTTTAGTTTATGGGTTAAGCGGGGTAAAATTGCTGCCGCTTTCTGAACCCAGTACGCTAGCAATTCCAGAGATTAGTTTAACACTTAGTTTAGGAGGAGCTGTTATTTAAGTACAAGACCTTGTCAAGATTCTTTGATTTTGGGCTACTTTTGTCTTGCTGTTCGCTGTAGTTTAGCTGTACTTGTTACTTAGAAAGAGCGAACTATTCTTGGATGGGGACTTGGTTTGTTTCGCCAGGGGTAAACAAAGTGGTTAACACCTAGAAGGAGATAGAAAAGCATATATACAGACATCAGGACTCGTCATATCTTGCAGAATAAGTTATGCAGTACAGATAAAAGGTAGCTACAAAAAAAGGTTTCAGGCTAATATTCTTTTAGCACACCTACGCACCATCTAAATAGCTAACATCTATAGACAATCTATCGCTTTAAAGAACAGTATACTACAGTTATGAAAAAGAGGTTAGAAAGTTCTATTAATTGTTTACAGCAAACCCCGTAGCTTGTCTTATAGGAATAGAGCATTTAACAAGCACCTTACAGACATATATCACCTGAAGTATCACCACATTGAGTGTCGGTTACTCTAGCGAGCACACAAGCCAAGTATAAATTGTCAATTGAGATAACAACTAAGTTTAATTTGTGGTCGCCAATTCACCATGTACTGATAAAATGTATTGCGTAGAACTTATACATTATCCAGCGAGATAGAATCGGCAAAATGCACTGGGTAACTCATGTACACACACACTACCACTATGTACCTAAAGTTACCACTTATAGATTAAATATTGTACCCTGAAGTAGCATTAATAAGCCCTACATGTATTCGCTAAGATATATACAGAAATATGTATTTAATACGATAATACTTACAAACCCTGTTAGAGCGACTACCGACTGGGTTCAGGATCACAGCAGTGATTCAAAAAATGGCGGTACACCTGGGTAGCTTAGTAATCTCGCCTATGTCAGAGGTAGGGGGAGGGATAGAAAGCTCAAAGGTTGGAATGAGCAAAGGTGTTTGAGCTCCCAGGTTTATTTAGCTCCCAACTATTTAGTGGCCAGGAAAAAGGCAAGAAAAAATGATAATTTTTCCAATTTGTAACACCAGCCTCTTACAATTTTCAGTTGTTAATTTGCAGGGACTTTCAATTTTCACCAGTAATAGTGTTTGAGATAGAGTTTAGTTTATGGGTTAAGCGGGGTAAAATTGCTGCCGCGTTCTGAACCCAGTACGCTAGTAATTCCAGAGATTAGTTTAACACTTAGTTTAGGAGGAGCTGTTATTGAAGTACAAGACCTTGTCAAGATTCTTTGATTTTGGGCTACTTTTGTCTTGCTGTTCGCTGTAGTTTAGCTGTACTTGTTACTTAGAAAGAGCGAACTATTCTTGGATGGGGACTTGGTTTGTTTCGCCAGGGTAAACAAAGTGGTTAACACCTAGAAGGAGATAGAAAAGCATATATACAGACATCAGGACTCGTCATATCTTGCAGAATAAGTTATGCAGTACAGATAAAAGGCAGCTACAAAAAAAGGTTTCAGGCTAATATTCTTTTAGCACACCTACGCACCATCTAAATAGCTAACATCTATAGACAATCTATCGCTTTAAAGAACAGTATACTACAGTTATGAAAAAGAGGTTAGAAAGTTCTATTAATTATTTACACCAAACCCCGTAGCTTGTCTTATAGGAATAGAGCATTTAACAAGCACCTTACAGACATATATCACCTGAAGTATCACCACATTGAGTGTCGGTTACTCTAGCGAGCACACAAGCCAAGTATAAATTGTCAATAGAGATAACAACTGAGTTTAATTTGTGGTCGCCAATTCACCATGTACTGATAAAATGTATTGCGTAGATCTTATACATTATCCAGCGAGATAGAATCGGCTAAATGCACTGGGTAACTCATGTACGCATACACGCTACCACAATGTACCTAAAGTTACCACTTATAGATTAAATATTGTACCCTGAAGTAGCATTAATAAGCCCTACATGTATTTGCTAAGATATATACAGAAATATGTATTTAATACGATAATACTTACAAACCCTTTTAGAGCGACTACCGACTGGGTTCAGGATCACAGCAGTGATTCAAAAAATGGCGGTACACCTGGGTAGCTTAGTAACCTCGCCTACGTCAGAGGTAGGGGGAGGGATAGAGAGCTCTAAGGTTGGAATGAGCAAAGGTGTTTGAGCTCCCAGGTTTATTCAGCTCCCAACTATTTAGTGGCCAGGAAAAAGGCAAGAAAAAATGATAATTTTTCCAATTTGTAACACCAGCCTCTTACAATTTTCAGTTGTTAATTTGCAGGGACTTTCAATTTTCACCAGTAATAGTGTTTGAGATAGAGTTTAGTTTATGGGTTAAGCGGGGTAAAATTGCTGCCGCGTTCTGAACCCAGTACGCTAGTAATTCCAGAGATTAGTTTAACACTTAGTTTAGGAGGAGCTGTTATTGAAGTACAAGACCTTGTCAAGATTCTTTGATTTTGGGCTACTTTTGTCTTGCTGTTCGCTGTAGTTTAGCTGTACTTGTTACTTAGAAAGAGCGAACTATTCTTGGATGGGGACTTGGTTTGTTTCGCCAGGGGTAAACAAAGTGGTTAACACCTAGAAGGAGATAGAAAAGCATATATACAGACATCAGGACTCGTCATATCTTGCAGAATAAGTTATGCAGTACAGATAAAAGGCAGCTACAAAAAAAGGTTTCAGGCTAATATTCTTTTAGCACACCTACGCACCATCTAAATAGCTAACATCTATAGACAATCTATCGCTTTAAAGAACAGTATACTACAGTTATGAAAAAGAGGTTAGAAAGTTCTATTAATTATTTACACCAAACCCCGTAGCTTGTCTTATAGGAATAGTGCGTTTAACAAGCACCTTACAGACATATATCACCTGAAGTATCACCACATTGAGTGTCGGTTACTCTAGCGAGCACACAAGCCAAGTATAAATTGTCAATAGAGATAACAACTGAGTTTAATTTGTGGTCGCCAATTCACCATGTACTGATAAAATGTATTGCGTAGATCTTATACATTATCCAGCGAGATAGAATCGGCTAAATGCACTGGGTAACTCATGTACGCATACACGCTACCACAATGTACCTAAAGTTACCACTTATAGATTAAATATTGTACCCTGAAGTAGCATTAATAAGCCCTACATGTATTCGCTAAGATATATACAGAAATATGTATTTAATACGATAATACTTACAAACCCTGTTAGAGCGACTACCGACTGGGTTCAGGATCACAGCAGTGATTCAAAAAATGGCGGTACACCTGGGTAGCTTAGTAACCTCGCCTACGTCAGAGGTAGGGGAGGGATAGAGAGCTCAAAGGTTGGAATGAGCAAAGGTGTTTGAGCTCCCAGGTTTATTCAGCTCCCAACTATTTAGTGGCCAGGAAAAATGCAAGAAAAAAATGATAATTTTTCCAATTTGTAACACCAGCCTCTTACAATTTTCAGTTGTTAATTTGCAGGGACTTTCAATTTTCACCAGTAATAGTGTTTGAGATAGAGTTTAGTTTATGGGTTAAGCGGGGTAAAATTGCTGCCGCGTTCTGAACCCAGTACGCTAGTAATTCCAGAGATTAGTTTAACACTTAGTTTAGGAGGAGCTGTTATTGAAGTACAAGACCTTGTCAAGATTCTTTGATTTTGGGCTACTTTTGTCTTGCTGTTCGCTGTAGTTTAGCTGTACTTGTTACTTAGAAAGAGCAAACTATTCTTGGATGGGGACTTGGTTTGTTTCGCCAGGGGTAAACAAAGTGGTTAACACCTAGAAGGAGATAGAAAAGCATATATACAGACATCAGGACTCGTCATATCTTGCAGAATAAGTTATGCAGTACAGATAAAAGGCAGCTACAAAAAAAGGTTTCAGGCTAATATTCTTTTAGCACACCTATGCACCATCTAAATAGCTAACATCTATAGACAATCTATCGCTTTAAAGAACAGTATACTACAGTTATGAAAAAGAGGTTAGAAAGTTCTATTAATTATTTACACCAAACCCCGTAGCTTGTCTTATAGGAATAGTGCGTTTAACAAGCACCTTACAGACATATATCACCTGAAGTATCACCACATTGAGTGTCGGTTACTCTAGCGAGCACACAAGCCAAGTATAAATTGTCAATAGAGATAACAACTGAGTTTAATTTGTGGTCGCCAATTCACCATGTACTGATAAAATGTATTGCGTAGATCTTATACATTATCCAGCGAGATAGAATCGGCTAAATGCACTGGGTAACTCATGTACGCATACACGCTACCACAATGTACCTAAAGTTACCACTTATAGATTAAATATTGTACCCTGAAGTAGCATTAATAAGCCCTACATGTATTCGCTAAGATATATACAGAAATATGTATTTAATATGATAATACTTACAAACCCTGTTAGAGCGACTACCGACTGGGTTCAGGATCACAGCAGTGATTCAAAAAATGGCGGTACACCTGGGTAGCTTAGTAACCTCGCCTACGTCAGAGGTAGGGGGAGGGATAGAGAGCTCAAAGGTTGGAATGAGCAAAGGTGTTTGAGCTCCCAGGTTTATTCAGCACCCAACTATTTAGTGGCCAGGAAAAAGGCAAGAAAAAATGGTATTTTTTCCAATTTGTAACACCAGCCTCTTACAATTTTCAGTTGTTAATTTGCAGGGACTTTCAATTTTCACCAGTAATAGTGTTTGAGATAGAGTTTAGTTTATGGGTTAAGCGGGGTAAAATTGCTGCCGCGTTCTGAACCCAGTACGCTAGTAATTCCAGAGATTAGTTTAACACTTAGTTTAGGAGGAGCTGTTATTGAAGTACAAGACCTTGTCAAGATTCTTTGATTTTGGGCTACTTTTGTCTTGCTGTTCGCTGTAGTTTAGCTGTACTTGTTACTTAGAAAGAGCAAACTATTCTTGGATGGGGACTTGGTTTGTTTCACCAGGGGTAAACAAAGTGGTTAACACCTAGAAGGAGATAGAAAAGCATATATACAGACATCAGAACTCGTCATATCTTGCAGAATAAGTTATGCAGTACAGATAAAAGGCAGCTACAAAAAAAGGTTTCAGGCTAATATTCTTTTACCACACCTACACACCATCTAAATAGCTAACATCTATAGACAATCTATCGGTTTAAAGAACAGTATACTACAGTTATGAAAAAGAGGTTAGAAAGTTCTATTAATTATTTACACCAAACCCCGTAGCTTGTCTTATAGGAATAGTGCGTTTAACAAGCACCTTACAGACATATATCACCTGAAGTATCACCACATTGAGTGTCGGTTACTCTAGCGAGCACACAAGCCAAGTATAAATTGTCAATAGAGATAACAACTGAGTTTAATTTGTGGTCGCCAATTCACCATGTACTGATAAAATGTATTGTGTAGATCTTATACATTATCCAGCGAGATAGAATCGGCTAAATGCACTGGGTAACTCATGTACGCATACACGCTACCACAATGTACCTAAAGTTACCACTTATAGATTAAATATTGTACCCTGAAGTAGCATTAATAAGCCCTACATGTATTCGCTAAGATATATACAGAAATATGTATTTAATATGTATAATACTTACAGACCCCGTTAGAGCGACTACCGACTGGGTTCAGAATCACAGCAGTGATTCAAAAAATGGCGGTACACCTGGGTAGCTTAGTAACCTCGCCTACGTCAGAGGTAGGGGGAGGGATAGAGAGCTCAAAGGTAGGAATGAGCAAAGGTGTTTGAGCTCCCAGGTTTATTTAGCTCCTAACTATTTAGTGGCCAGGAAAAAGGCAAGAAAAAATGGTATTTTTTCCAATTTGTAACACCAGCCTCTTACAATTTTCAGTTGTTAATTTGCAGGGACTTTCAATTTTCACCAGTAATAGTGTTTGAGATAGAGTTTAGTTTATGGGTTAAGCGGGGTAAAATTGCTGCTATGTTCTGAACCCAGTACGCTAGTAATTCCAGAGATTAGTTTAACACTTAGTTTAGGAGGAGCTGTTATTGAAGTACAAGACCTTGTCAAGATTCTTTGATTTTGGGCTACTTTTGTCTTGCTGTTCGCTGTAGTTTAGCTGTACTTGTTACTTAGAAAGAGCGAACTATTCTTGGATGGGGACTTGGTTTGTTTCGCCAGGGTAAACAAAGTGGTTAACACCTAGAAGGAGATAGAAAAGCATATATACAGACATCAGGACTCGTCATATCTTGCAGAATAAGTTATGCAGTACAGATAAAAGGCAGCTACAAAAAAAGGTTTCAGGCTAATATTCTTTTAGCACACCTACGCACCATCTAAATAGCTAACATCTATAGACAATCTATCGCTTTAAAGAACAGTATACTACAGTTATGAAAAAGAGGTTAGAAAGTTCTATTAATTATTTACACCAAACCCCGTAGCTTGTCTTATAGGAATAGTGCGTTTAACAAGCACCTTACAGACATATATCACCTGAAGTATCACCACATTGAGTGTCGGTTACTCTAGCGAGCACACAAGCCAAGTATAAATTGTCAATAGAGATAACAACTGAGTTTAATTTGTGGTCGCCAATTCACCATGTACTGATAAAATGTATTGCGTAGATCTTATACATTATCCAGCGAGATAGAATCGGCTAAATGCACTGGGTAACTCATGTACGCATACACGCTACCACAATGTACCTAAAGTTACCACTTATAGATTAAATATTGTACCCTGAAGTAGCATTAATAAGCCCTACATGTATTCGCTAAGATATATACAGAAATATGTATTTAATACGATAATACTTACAAACCCTGTTAGAGCGACTACCGACTGGGTTCAGGATCACAGCAGTGATTCAAAAAATGGCGGTACACCTGGGTAGCTTAGTAACCTCGCCTACGTCAGAGGTAGGGGAGGGATAGAGAGCTCAAAGGTTGGAATGAGCAAAGGTGTTTGAGCTCCCAGGTTTATTCAGCACCCAACTATTTAGTGGCCAGGAAAAAGGCAAGAAAAAATGGTATTTTTTCCAATTTGTAACACCAGCCTCTTACAATTTTCAGTTGTTAATTTGCAGGGACTTTCAATTTTCACCAGTAATAGTGTTTGAGATAGAGTTTAGTTTATGGGTTAAGCGGGGTAAAATTGCTGCTATGTTCTGAACCCAGTACGCTAGTAATTCCAGAGATTAGTTTAACACTTAGTTTAGGAGGAGCTGTTATTGAAGTACAAGACCTTGTCAAGATTCTTTGATTTTGGGCTACTTTTGTCTTGCTGTTCGCTGTAGTTTAGCTGTACTTGTTACTTAGAAAGAGCGAACTATTCTTGGATGGGGACTTGGTTTGTTTCGCCAGGGTAAACAAAGTGGTTAACACCTAGAAGGAGATAGAAAAGCATATATACAGACATCAGGACTCGTCATATCTTGCAGAATAAGTTATGCAGTACAGATAAAAGGCAGCTACAAAAAAGGTTTCAGGCTAATATTCTTTTAGCACACCTACGCACCATCTAAATAGCTAACATCTATAGACAATCTATCGGTTTAAAGAACAGTATACTACAGTTATGAAAAAGAGGTTAGAAAGTTCTATTAATTATTTACACCAAACCCCGTAGCTTGTCTTATAGGAATAGTGCGTTTAACAAGCACCTTACAGACATATATCACCTGAAGTATCACCACATTGAGTGTCGGTTACTCTAGCGAGCACACAAGCCAAGTATAAATTGTCAATAGAGATAACAACTGAGTTTAATTTGTGGTCGCCAATTCACCATGTACTGATAAAATGTATTGCATAGATCTTATACATTATCCAGCGAGATAGAATCGGCTAAATGCACTGGGTAACTCATGTACGCATACACGCTACCACAATGTACCTAAAGTTACCACTTATAGATTAAATATTGTACCCTGAAGTAGCATTAATAAGCCCTACATGTATTCGCTAAGATATATACAGAAATATGTATTTAATGCGATAATACTTACAAACCCTGTTAGAGCGACTACCGACTGGGTTCAGGATCACAGCAGTGATTCAAAAAATGGCGGTACACCTGGGTAGCTTAGTAACCTCGCCTACGTCAGAGGTAGGAGGAGGGATAGAGAGCTCAAAGGTTGGAATGAGCAAAGGTGTTTGAGCTCCCAGGTTTATTCAGCTCCCAACTATTTAGTGGCCAGGAAAAAGGCAAGAAAAATGATAATTTTTCCAATTTGTAACACCAGCCTCTTACAATTTTCAGTTGTTAATTTGCAGGGACTTTCAATTTTCACCAGTAGTAGTATTTGAAATAGAGGTTGGTTTATGGGATTTAGCGTGGTAGAATGCTGCCGCGTTCTGAACCCAGTATGCTAGTAGTTCCAGAAATTAGGTTTACAATTAGTCTAGGAAAAGCTGTTGATTAAGTTCAAGACCTTGTCAAAATTCTTTGTTTATGGGCTAGTTTTGTCTTGCTGTTCACTGTAGTTTAGCTGTACTTGTTACTTAGAAAGAGCGAACTATTCTTGGATGGGCACTTGGTTGGTTTCGCTAGGGGCGATCAGAATGTGTAACACCTTGTCAAAGTTCTTCTTTTATGGGCTACTTTTTTCCTACTGATCGCTGCAGTTTGTTTGTACTTGTTGCTTCTAGGGAGCGAACTATCCTTAGATGGGCACTTGGTTGGTTTCGCTAGGGGTGATCAGAATGTGTAACACCTTGTCAAAGTTCTTCTTTTATGGGCTACTTTTTTCCTACTGATCGCTGCAGTTTGTTTGTACTTGTTGCTTCTAGGGAGCGAACTATCCTTAGATGGGCACTTGGTTGGTTTCGCTAGGGGCGATCAGAATGTTTAACACCTTGTCAAAGTTCTTCTTTTATGGGCTACTTTTTTCCTACTGATCGCTGCAGTTTGTTTGTACTTGTTGCTTCTAGGGAGCGAACTATCCTTAGATGGGCACTTGGTTGGTTTCTCTAGGGGCGATCAGAATGTGTAACACCTAGGTGAGCATGACACTTATGGCAGGTTGCAGCCGTCCACGAGTAACCCGGAAACCAAGAGAAGTATCTATCCGCGGGCCAATGTTTGTGGACATGTGCCTTTTTAAGCGTAATAACTTGGAAACGAATACCGGCAGGGTTTTCAAAGACTTGTATCGGTATTCTTTTATCACCGATCACAGTGTTGTTCCGCAGACTCAGAGCAAGGCTACTAGACACGTGCTGTAAGTCGCTGCTAGTGGCTATTTCGTGACCACAAAATCTGCACAGTAAAATATCGCTGTTGTCGTGTTGTTCAATAGCATAGGTCTTAGGAGTTGATTCTCAATTGAGTGAGTTTGACTAGATAGGCAGTATGCACAGTCTTTCTTTCCCTCATCAGTGGCTTTAGTGACTTCCTTGAAGAAGTCGACTAGGTTTAACAGACATGATCTACCCTTAACACATCCGAACTGAGTTGGGTCTAGAGTCTGGGGATTACCTATGTCCTTATTGATGAGGTCCATAATAATTCATTCCATAGGCTTTCAAATGAGGCTAGTCAGACTTAGGCCTATAATTAGCAGGGTCAGTTCATGGTCTCCTTTTGTGCAGAGGGATCACTGTAGCTGCCCTGCATTTTACCAGAACATAGCCAGTCTGGAGGCTATAGCTAAAAAGGGTTTCAAGTGGGTCTGCTTGGTCAGGTTTAAAATTTGAGGTAACCTGGGATGTTGTCTGGTCCCATTGATGTTGTGTTTTTAGTGTTAGAGAGCTCAGCAATGACCTGCTCTCTTGAGGTAATAGGCTGAGGGGTGTCAGATATACTTGGGGGGGGGGGTGACCGGTGGGGATGGGGGTGAAGTTTGATCCAAATCTGTCGGCTAGCTGGTTGGCTATATCCTTTGGATGAGTATGGGCTGTGCCAGCTTTGTGCATAGCTGAGTATTCCCCTTAAGATCTCAGATGTAGTTAAAAAAAAGCCTTATGATTTTCCTTAGGTAGTGAGGCTATTTTTGTTTCATAGTTGGCTTTGGAGGACTTGACCAGATTTGTTTAAACCAGGGAGGGATTTCTTTCTGTGCTGAGTTAGTTCCCTCTTGTTTTTGCACAGGAGTTTTTCTTTTTTTTTTGTATAGCCTGTTTATACTGGAAGTCCACCAGGGTGGCTTGTTTTTCTGGCAGAATCTGATTTTAATCTGGTCAGGTACAGCCGATCCTATACAATTACTTAAGTGGTTATACAGGGTGGTGGTGTGCACTACTGCATAGGAGTCTGTGTTTTCCTTGTTAGGATGAGCTTTGAAATTTCTTATGACATCACTTAGTAGGGAGTAATTTATAAGACACTTAATGCTGGAAAGGACTCCATGACAAGAGTCTGACTCGTTGAGATCAGCTGTCAAAAAAGAAGTTTCTTGCTTTAAAAAAAAAAAAAAAATGATCACAAAGAAACAAAATCCCTCAATTGAGAACAGTATTATTTAAGGGGGGGGCATTTTTTTGCAGGGTGGCCAACTTTGAATTAACTCAATCTGTGGAAAAGGGGAAATCCCTAGGAACACCAGAAACTAAATCTTTTATGACAAACACTGGCAGTTACACACTAATGATCACTCATACAAAAGTTGATCATTAATGTTGCCAACATAAACCTGGCTTCTATTGTGGAGCTGCAGAATCTTATTGCTTGTGTTTTTTTAAAATGTTGAAAATCTTTGCCTTACGAATTTAATTTCGGTTATCATTAGCACCACGGTGCAAGTGGTAGTATGCTGAGTTATATAGTTTCACAAGACATGCACTCATATATATATCAGTTGCAAAAATGCTGTTATACACATTTCTTTCTTTGCTTCTTAGCACTCTCAGAAACGGTATTGACAGCATTCAGCAACAGCTTCTGCTGGTAACCAGCTTGCAGTCCCCAAAATATTTATTGGAAAATAACAATGCTAAGTTATCTATTTCAGAAAACAGAAGTTTGGAGAATAAAACACTTAACATTACCAGAGTAAATTAATGTATTGTAAATGCCCTAAAGCAGCAGGCATGACTTCATAGGATATTGGCTGTGCAGCCAACAGTTGTGTAAAAACATAGCAACATGTATACGGCAGTGGTGTAAGACATTGCAAGCATGTGCAAGTCCTTGTAAAAAAAAATGTGGAATGGCTCAGCATAAAACTAAACTATTTGTTACCAAGTGGTGTCTCAGAGCAATTGGCAAATGTTGGAACTTTTCTTTTGTTCTTTACCTAGAGGAATCCTGTTGTGAAATGTGTTGGTGCCTTGCAGATATATGTTTTTCCAGTCCTGAATAATCTCATACAGTTTTCATGATGCGTTGAATTAACGTGTGCGCATGCACGCTTGACCAAGAGAAAGAAGGCTAGAGGAAGAGCTGTTGTATGATTTCTTAACGCTCTTCTCTCCATTCATTGGCCATAGCCATTTGGTCCGGTTTAAGATTACAGTGTGCCACAGACTGTCACAGAAACACAGGGTGTAAGGCAGGATGCACTCTGGAGAGGGCACTGGTCCATCATACTTTTCATTATATGATATTGTATGTAATTTTTAACAGCATATCATTCTGTAAACATGGATTAATTTATTTTCACATAATGTGTTGTTCAGTGACTTACTCGAACATGTATATCCTTTCCCTACATACCATTAATGAAAGTAGTGCTGCAGATCCAGGGTTTATGGCTTAAACGCACATAGCACCCACTCACTCTTGATCCCCCCCAAGCTTCTTATCATGGCCCCAGCACAGGGGGCTGCCACACATAAACCTGGGAGTCCATGGAGAGACTGCCAGCTTGTCAGCAATCAATCTTAAGTACATGGCATAGGAAAGAGCAATGAAGTGGACACACACTGTCCAAGCAAGGAAATGTCAGCTGTGCACTGCTTGCAGAACAAGAGGTTGATGGTGCTGCACACAGCCAGAGACAAATAATAAGTAGAGACTGCTGTACTGGGGATAAATACAAGAACTTAGGATCTTGGGCAGTGGAAGATGTACAGCAGTGTCAGTTCTGGTAAAAAAAAGTGTCTGAACAGAAATTTGCAGAAAGCCATGCCACATAGTGAGTTTTACTATACAAGCTTAGGAACCTAATGAAAAAAAAGATGCCGGTCTTTCTGGCTGTCAGTACACTATGGTCTCTCTTTCTGTGGTTATTTGATTTTTGATTCCTTTGTTCTGCCTTTCCCATTTTTTGAGGGTCAACTAATCTCTTCCTTACTGTTAAAGTTGAGCACTGTCTTATGCCATTTTTTCCATGGTCCCCACAATCCTTTAAAAAAAAATCTAGAGGCACCTTTGAATCTTCCACAGTTTGTCTATTTTGCATGTCTTTCCTGTTTGCATTCTTTCTTTGCAGTCGTCTTTCTACCTGTCATCCAGCTTTTACAGTCCTTTGATGGACTCGAACAACATCTTTGTGATACTCCTAGATTTATGTATAAAACTTCAAAGAATTTAAAACACTGTGGATGAGGTGGGATGCAGTTGTATTTCATATATATTTCGTCACGGATGTGCTGCCGTATGTCCACTCTACTGTAATTGTTTATGTGGTTCTTTATTGGACTTGCTTGCAGATGTTTGATCTGTAGGGCACTTCCCAGTTTAGTGTGCAGTATTGGATAAGTGAAACTGTTTAGGGTCTTCACTGCAATCTATGTATGCTTCCTGTAAATATCTGTAAGGGATACTTATGCTTTTGGCATAAATCACACTGCAGTTCAAATAGGCATTTGTAATTTAAACTTGTGTTGCTTGTTTGCTGAGTTTCACGTGGTTTAGCAAGATAAAATTATTCCTGGTGAATAGTCATGAGGCTCATTAGACCAATGTTTTGTTCTCTAGGCTACAGCTTGTGCCCCACCCCCCCAAAAGAAAAATATATACATTATACCCCCACCCAGGGGTGCATAAGCACATTTTGAGTGATATGATTTTTGAGCTTCTGCTTTGATTATTTTTGATGGTCCTCTGCTATGATTTTGAAAGATGAGAGATTGGGAGTTCTGCATTAGACACATTGGGGGTGTACTGTTGCTTGGATGTTGAGGCTGCAGCTTCTGACCTTAACTGTACCACTGTTAGCTGTGCCACTGATGCTCTGATTTCTAACTTTTAATGCCTTCAACATCTGGGGCAAGTTTGATCTTGATCTCCAAAGAGCCAGTCATTCCAGAGCCAACCTTATTGCAGATTTGTGTGTTGGCCTTGGAGCTGGGACCAGGTTTGACTATGATTCCTTGTGGTCAGTATTACTGGCAGACATTATGGAACCACTTTTGGTCCTTGTGTCATTAATGTAGACCTCTCTGTATGTGCCAGCATCAGCAATGGTCTCTATTATGTTGCAGTCATAGGACCACAGGAGATTGTGTTCTTAGCCACCCCCGCTTCTGTAGAGGACAGAGGGACTGGGGAGACTTCAGCATGTTGCATATACTGTTTCCAAGCAATTTCTGTCTTCTTCCCCTCCAATTTCAGGAAGAAAGGCCAGAAGTTAAAAGAAGCACTGTAGCTCATCATTGTTTTTCATTGTGTACTTGGATGAACACAGGTTAAGCTTTTCTTCCCATCCCCATCAGATGAGCTCATGTTTTGAGAGATTACTAGAGTTGATTTGTTTGAAAGTGGATTGACCCCAGAGACTCTCTTTTTCAACAGAATGCATCCTTCAAGAAGCCTTTCTGTCTTCTAGGTCATCCTCTAGGGTGGTTCTACTGGCTAGCAACATTGTTTGGCTGGTGGTTCAGGTGTGTTTGCCAGTCTGAAAGAAACCAGGCAGGAGCCTTTGGCCTGTTAAGGATTAGACATGTTTAAACAGTCTTTCACGGGGACTCTGTAGTTATGGTGGCTGCCTTGAAGAATGCTCCTACTGGTCAGATCCTGATTGACCATCCACTACATGATGGATATTATGCATTGGACAGATGAGGGAAGCATGTTCACATTTCTTCAACTTTCTCTTTGAGATCGGTAAACTACATGCCCCATGTGCCTTGACTCTAGAGGGACTTGGTCCATAAAACTACCCTTACTGTAGATGATTTGCCAAATGAAGGTCTGAGAAAATACAGATCTCAAATGTCAGCCCTTGTGTTAAATTTTAAAATACCCCTGAACCTGTGTGCAGTACTGAGGATGATTCAGTAAGAGAGACAGTTGCAGGCCTTAGATTCAAAGGACAACTTTATGAATACCATCTTCCATGGAACCTTAGTCTTTGATCATCAGTAAAAGATGAACTTGTGAAGCAATATCAGGAGGTGAAAACCCTTATGGCTGTTGGTCGAAGGTTCAAAGCATCAGATTGTATGCTCTCATGAAATTGAGAGTCCAAGTCACCTATGCAGCCAACAACAGTTCAGAAATGGGGTTCTAGAAGAGGCTGCAAATGCCATGGCAGCTTCGGGTGGTCATATACCTAGCGGTAAACAAAATCTGCAAAACAGTCAGGAATACCATGGTCATCCAACCAGGGGAACACTGTGAGCTCCCTTAGTCTTTGCATTGACTATCCCACTCTAGATTTGATTAGGGTTTGCCTGTCCCTCCACTTATCTGCACAGAAGGCCCACATACAGGACATATTGGTTAAAACCAATATATTTAGGGCCTACACAATCCCTTTCCTTTCCTTTTCCCATTCCAATTCTAAGCCACAGCCTCTTTCCCTTCCAGAATTTCCATCCTGTCAGAAGTCTATGGCAGGAGAGGAAGCACTAAGCCTCATCCACAAAAAAAAAAAAAGCCATCAGGAGATCCACTGAATCAGCAAGGCCTAGGCTTTTACCCAAAAGTTATTTTTGGTACAAAGAAACTAAAGGGTCCGAGGCCCATTTCAAACTTCAGCGTCTTAAATCTGTTTGTCCCAAAGTGGTATTTCTGCATGGTCATGATGCACTTGATCCTTCCATGAATGTCAGAAGGAGACAGGGTATGCTGTTTGAACTTCCAAGATGCCTACAGCTACATCAGAGTCAAGGAGGCTGCTTCTCTTTCACCTGAGCCTGACAGGTTCAATTTCAGAGATTGCCAGTTTGTTTCATCTTAGCCCCCAGGATGTTCACTAAGTGCATGTTGGTGGTTACAGTGCATCTTAGGCTGCAGAGTGCTAGTGTTTTTCTGTTACCTGGATAAATGTCTCATGGTAACTTTAAGCCAGGAAAGTTTCTCAACCTCAGTGGAGTCTCTCTGGTCACTCACTGTCATGTCCTTGGAAATCACAGTGAATATAATGAATTTCCATTTGGCACTTGCACAGTCCATCACATTCATCAAATGCTGCTTGTGCACACTGTTTTGTCAATCTCCCCATGGACAGGATCCACTCTGTCAAGAACCTTGGACACCAGATTCTGCAGAATTAAATGTTTCTGGCTGTATTTGTCTGCATGCCTTAGGTTTTATGGCAGCCATGATTTACATGGTTCCATATGCTAGATACTACATGAGAGGGTGTCTGTGTACCTTCAAGGCTTATTAGGCTCAAGCTGTTGATGTTGTGGATTTCTACCAGGATATTTCATAAATGCATGGAACGTCATTGGTAGATACACAATTCCTGTTTCTGGGCATATCTTCAATGCTCATGCCTACGGTAATGGTAACCACTGATGTCTGTTTTGAGGTGAGGAATTTTTCAGAAGCAGTCAGGTGTACATGGTCACAGACCAAGGCAGATGTGTACATAAGTGTTTGAAAGTGAGAGCCATCCTGCTCATTTTGCAGGTGTTCAGGGCTTCCTTTCACAAGGTGCCATTACCATCCGGACTGACAGCATGGCTGTAGTATGATATTTCAACAAGCATTTTCCAGGAGGCCATGAGAATTTAAGAATGAGAATTTTCTAGCAATTATCCTTTCATAGCTAGTCCCAGTCCAGGTGAAGTCTTAGTGTATTGACTCAGTTGATGCTATTTTCTCAGTGCATTAGTAGAGTAAGAGTTATTCTTGTGGGGTGGAAGCTTTGCTATGATCTGTTTACATCTCCAAATGACACGGAATGCAGTGACTTATTTTTCCTTATTCCTCCCTTAGAAAGATGTGCCAGAGATGCACTCATCTGGAAGTGACCACATGTCTTCCTTACTCTTTTCCCTGCTTTCCTTTATTTCCAAGTTCCTGGATAAAACCAAATTATGTAAAGTCATAGTCACTCTGGTGGCTCTGCTTTTACCATGACAGGTGCGATTTCTCTTTCCCTGAATTCACTCACCAAAGCAGTTTCTACATGTTAGATTGTCCAAAAGCTACCTGTCTAGCAGCCCTCTCCTAAATCTTCAATCCCTACAGCTGAATGCATGTTTTTTCCAGTTCCATTGATAGCTAGGGACCCATTTTACACAGAAAGATACTTGCATTTGCTCAGTGACCAAATATCAGAAGGACTTATAAGAGCAAATTAATTGAGCAAAGGAATTTGTGTGTGTGTGTGTGTGTGTGTGTGTGTGTGTGTGTGTGTGTGTGTGTGTGTGTGTGTGTGTGGTGTTGCCCAGGATTTGTGTCCATTTACTGTTTTCTTGCCCAATGCAATTGATTACGCATCTTACATATTTAACTCTAATCTTGTTATTTTTATAGGTTCATAGGTTTGTAGGCAAGTACTAGGCTATCTGTCCTACTTGGCAATTTTAAGCCTAGCTAATTTCTGTTTTTTTGTGCTCAAAATAACCTATCCCATTGGGTTATCCTGTGGTTGATTGTGCCATGGTTTATGACATCCAATTTTTTGCTAATTGTAGCAGCGACTCGTTAGTCTATTTGGCAACATGCACCTGCGGGTCCTTTTACATTGGACAAACATCTCGTCCTCTCAGGCTGAGAATCTCTGAACATGTAAGTAACATCAAAAATAAAAAAGTTAACAATGCTTTGTATAGACACTAGTAACCACAGAGCACAAAAAATTGTCACACCAAGTAGCAAAAACCTGTTCCACGAACAATAAAGGTCTTCCTCCCACGCAAGTCCAAAAAGATAGAATCCACCAGCGAAGTTGTATAGTCGATTTATTTTCACACCAAACAAGTAAAACAAGAAAGTCTCCCTTCGGAGACTTCTTCAGAGATAAATTAAAACCACAAAATACATCAGTTTATATACTTTATCTAGTGGGCTGGTCAATAGATTAATTAATTAATTAGCAAATTTCTTTCATTTCCTTCTAACACTGTTTTCATTGCGTGTAAAAATAGCTGTTTTCTATACGGAAAACTTTAAACTTTAAATACAGTTGTCAAATATCTGTCTACAAATTCAGTATAGATATGAAATGTATAAAATTACATTAAATATATTGAAATATGTTACAATATATTAAATGAATTCAATAAATCATAAGTACAATTGATATACTTGTTGCATTGAAGAAAAAATGAATGCAAAGAGGTCAACACAACAGTATGTCCTATCAAAACCTTAAGACATTAAACAGTGGGAGAACACTGTTAACATACTAAAAAGGGAGCACTAATATCTTGATAGGTATAATATAATAATAATATTTATATAAATAAATAATACACCATAATGCCAACTCTACAAACCTTGTATGCATATATATGTATACTCACTTAAGAATGTATGTGCTACTATATGCATTTGTACTTCCAAAAATATCAATAAATACCAGGTGGATTAATACATCTATGCAGATCATCAATATGTATAAAATGTGTAAAAAGTATAAAATTAATATACAAACAATATATACGTATGGAAATATATACACATAAATATGCACACACATAAATATGTACACGTAAATACATACATACATATGCGCATGCATATATATACACACACATATACATACATATATATGCACATACATACATACACCCATATACCCACGTACACATACACATATACATACATATATACACCCCCCATGCATACACATACACCCACACGCACATACTGTTCTTAATAATAAATACTTTAATTTAATAATTTAATTTAATATGAATATCCAATATGATGCACAAATGCATATAGTAGCACATACATTCGTAAGTGAGTACATATATATATATATATATATATATATATATATATATATATATATACATACAAGGTTTGTAGAGTTGGCATTATTGTGTATTATTTATTTATATAAATATTATTATTATATTATACCTATCAAGATATTAGTGCTCCCTTTTTATTATGTTAACAGTGTTCTCCCACTGTTTAATGTCTTAAGGTTTTGATAGGACATACTGTTGTGTTGACCTCTTTGCATTCATTTTTTCTTCAATGCAACAAGTATATCAATTGTACTTATGATTTATTGAATTCATTTAATATATTGTAACATATTTCAATATATTTAATATAATTTTATACATTTCATATCTATACTGAATTTGTAGACCGATATTTGACAACTGTATTTAAAGTTTAAAGTTTTCCGTATAGAAAACAGCTATTTTTACACACAATGAAAACAGTGTTAGAAGGAAATGAAAGAAATGTGCTAATTAATTAATTAATCTATTGACCAGCCCACTAGATAAAGTATATAAACTGATGTATTTTGTGGTTTTAATTTATCTCTGAAGAAGTCTCTGAAGGGAGACGAAAGCGCTCAGATTTTTCTTGTTTTACTTGTTTGGTGTGAAAATAAATCGACTATACAACTTCGCTGGTGGATTCTATCTTTTTGGACTTGTGTGGGAGGAAGACCTTTATTGTTCGTGGAACAGGTTTGTATACACTGTTTGGCACATAAAACTGCAAAATTTACTTTCATGATCATTGATGTTGTTAAGGGTAACAAATTTAACAAAACTGGGATGACATTCTATTTTAGATTCTAAAGAAAAGAAATGTATTGTAAAACTATGTGGATGATTCCCACCTGGCCTTAATGAGCAATTTTGAAAATGAACCAATGGAGTTGCACTTGAATGTATTTAAACAGTAGCATTTGACTTTTCTGGTTCACACTGATGAAGGCTGTGTTTTTTTACCATCCGAAACCGGTCTGGTTACTTGTTTTTATGCTATTATAATTAATAAATGTCTTTTTTCAGGTCACAGTTTGCTGGCTCAATATGGTTTTTGAATACTGGGATCATATCATAGATAATTTGAAGGATCCATGCATGGGATAAAGCATTTAGGAGATGTATCTGTCCATTAATAGTACAAGGGGCAGTCCTGGGGTAATTTTCTCTCTCCCATCCATAGAGCTAAGTTGTGTTTGAAAATGGACGGGGATTAACTTAGTTTTATGTTGACGAGGAGGCTGTTCCACAGAAGCAGTATCCTCTGAGATATACCTGCCCCCTCCAAAGTATACTGTTGATGTTGCAGAAGAGGTTTAGATCGCTTGAGTATTTGTGGTGCTGTTTGACTTGCTGATATGCAGTAAATCAATCAGTAGTGGGTCTGAGGATACCTTGTATTCCAGACACAGGACACCTTAGCGGTCTGTAGGATACTGAGTAAAGTGACAAGGCTTTCATTCCAAGTATTGTAGTCAGAATTCACCTGGCAGCCATCTTCAGTCATCAGCAGGGAGTTAATTTCTTGTCACTGGCTTCTCAGAACATTTGTCACTTTGACTGATATTCTTCTGCTGCATTCACCTTTTAAGACTCTCTTTTCTCCTTGAGACCAGTCTTATACTAGAAAACATGACTGCACTGCTCTTTGATGCAGCCAGCATGGCAGACCTTAAAGGTGTGTCTTGGAATACACTCTTTTTCTTGCTGCCATTACTTAAAATATTTCAAGGTTATAGGCCTTGTGTGAATATTCCAGGCTAAGTCCTGCCAGTCTTAAACCCTGAGATAATGAACATGGAATAGTCTGTCCATAACTATTATTATGTTAAATTTGTAGTTATTTTATTATAACTACAGCTGTTGATTCATGCTATGCTGAGTTAACCATCCTGCATTTAGAATGCGTATTACAGTTTCCTAATATGTATTTACTTTTGCATTTGATAACAGCACCTTTGTAGCATTATTGTAACTCTGTGCTCTTTAGTGAGTCTGGGTGACACCTTGAAATGATCTTTGTATTCGCCCTTACCCAATAAACAAATTGATAGATATATTGGTGCAGATTATTATTTAATGTCCCCCTTGACACTTTTGGTTACAAATGAGACGAGCTCTAACTTCTATAGTCTGCGGTCATAATCCTTTCCCTTCATCGTATGGATTTTTTTATAGCTTTCCTCTGGATTCCTACCAGCAACCTGATGTCCATTTCCTTATATGGCCTTCAAAAGTGCACTGAGTAGTCAAATTGTAGTATAAGCTGGCTTTGTCCAGTGGATGTATTTCCTGTTTGCTACTGGAATCTATCCCTTGAGGATACACCCCAGCATTCTGTCTTGATATCCTTTTCAGAAAAATCAAAAACCGGATGGGAGCCAGTCAGCCAGAACACATTTTTGCTGTAAGTCCTTAGCCCACATTAACTGTATTTAGCTTAATGCCCAGAATGGTATCACAACTCTGGCTTCCAAAATGTAGGCACTAAATGATGGACAATTTATCACTGGGACCCCATAGTGCTGTAGCACTTCCCACAAGATATTCCAGGTTGCACAATTGTATGCCTTCTGCAAGTCCACAAAATGCATGTAGATAATATTGACAAACTCGTTTGACTTCTCCAATATTTGTGGAAAGACAAAAAAATCAATTCACTGTTCTGTGAGCAGGCTAGAATCCCCATGGCTCCTTTTGAATCAAGACTCGACTTTTGGATGAAGTCTCCTTTCTAGCATATTGGCATATTTTTTCCCAGGAATGATGACAAATGTGATCTCTCTTTAAAATGGGACACACCTTCCTTTCTTTATTTATGAAAATATGGACCATTACTTTAGTTTGTCGAGCCAAAGGTATTGAACCACCCTTCAATGAAAAAATGAAAAGTTGTATTAGCTGTGGCATACCTGCCATATCCTTGCCTTTAGCATTTCGTGCCAGATCTTATTCAGTTGTGCAACTTTGCCACCGCAGAGCTTTTTAATTGTTGCCATGATGTAGTCTACAGAAATGGATCCAGTTGCACTGACTGCTCCTCAAGGTGGGCGTACCCTTTGGATTCGGGAATTCTTCAGTGTTCTTTTACCTGTAAATAGTGTTCACAGTCAAAGTCAGTGCTTCTACACTGTTGCTGAAAACAACTTGAGTAATATCCCACCTCTACCTTCTAGTTCACCAGATGGTTTACTTGGACTTCATCCAGAGGTATTCTTCATGGTCTTGCCAAATCCCTCCCACACTTTTACTTTGGTGATTACAACAGCTGTCTTCCTGGTGAGTGTGCATACTTGTACCAGGAAGCACCAGTAAAGTCCGTACAGTTCCAGCTTTGGCTCGGTTTCGTTTGTTTATTCACAGTTGTACCAGGAAGCACCAGTAAAGTCCGTACAGTTCCAGCTTTGGCTCTGTTTCGTTTGTTTCTTTACTATTATATTGGATTTTGTGTGGTTTATGTGTGTACTTGTAAAACAAAAACAGCTATTGAAGGCACAAACCCCAAACGATACTCTGCTGTGCTAGAATGTCTTTATTAAGCCCTTTTGCTCCAAATAGTGTTTGAACTTCATCAGATAAATGTTTAACTCAAATACAACCATTTAAAAAGGTTAGTAACTATGCCATGTGATCATAATGAATAAGTTAGTGATACACATAAAATTTAAAATACATTCAGTAAAGCAGTATTCACTTAAAAAGTTTTTTTATGGTCAAGTCACATTGTGTCTGTTAACCATAGTGCACTCTAAACATAATTATAAATATTATTTAAATACATATCAAAACATTAAAATCTATCTCTCCAAACTTTTCAGTTTAAGAATACTTAAAATCAAACACATCTCTTTTAAACAGGGTAATGACATGCATCTAAACGTAGTTGCCATAGTAGTTCGAGCCTTTCTAAAATTGAGTGTGGTCCACCTCTAACATAAATTGTTACTTGATCAAGAGCTCTAAATTTAAATTGGTGAATACTGCTTTACTGAATGTATTTTAAATTTTATGTATATCACTTTAAGTTAAAGGGAAGTGATCTTGTTCATTATGATCATATGGCATAGTTATTAACCTTTTTAAATGGTTGTATTTGAGTTAAAAAAATGTATCTGATGAAGTTCAAACACTATTTGGATGAAAAGCGCTTAATAAAGACGTTCTAGCACAGCAGAGTATCGTTTGGGGTTTATGCCTTCAATAGCTGTTTTTGCTTTACAAGTTTGTTATACCTTTACTGTTGGTTTGTTGGTTTATGTGTGTACTTGTCTGTCAGATCCGAAGACCTCTACTAACATTGCATGGAAAGTAGTTTTCCTTAACCTGATGGCTTCCCCTCTGTGCTGGTGACTACCAGCAGGTCTTGGGATTAGCACCATGCCAAATGCTGACCATTGTTTTTCCACAGATCCTCGCCACTGGCTCAAATACTGAAGTCTTTAACAGAATTGGTTCAGGCTCCATGTTCCTGACCTCCTCAGATATATGGAAGGAGTATTTATGGAGGTGGAAGTTGAACTTGTCCTTGTTCTTCTTAAACTGTTGGCACAAGAATTCTGGGCAAATCCAAAAATTGTGTGTGGGTGTGGGTGTGTGTGTGTGTGTGTGTGTGTGTGTGTGTGGGTGTGTGTGTGTGGGTGGGGTGGGGTGGGGGTGGGGGGTGGGGGCAAAGGCCCAAAACTGGGAATACATTTTAAATATTGCACTTATAAAGTTGCTAGAGTAACAGGTTTTATATTAATATGCATTTTCTGAGTGGTATAAAATCTGAAACTGGGATTTCTGTCATTATTTGACATCAGTCCTCAGTGATTTTCCAGAAAACTGCAAATTTTATCAGGAACAGACAAAAATAGCAGGCAAAAATCTAGACATTCTGGAAAATTATGAACAGTTGAGAGGTTGGAACATCTTCCACAGAAGCATTGTCTAAATGCTGTCAAGACACCCTCATTACTCATTTGGGTTTCCTGGATATGCCCCCCAAACTCTCTGCCAGCCATTGGTCAGCTGCTAGCTCAACAACTCTCTTTGATACTTACTTACCTTAACGCTCTGTGCAGGTGGGCCGCCCTGCACCCCCCACATCCCCCTACTTAAATATACCAACTCCGAGACTGCACTTCAGTGAAGAAAAGGGAAATTTTCCCATTCTGCCCATACAGAGTTGTTGCCTTTCACCTTCAAACTTTTCAAAGTTTGATCATATGATGTCAGCCATATGACATTTGAACTTTGAAATGTTCGGCAGTTTAATAGGGACCCTCTCAGTAGTACTTCAGAATCATAGGCGGTACACAAGATTTCTGAAAAGACCAAAGACCTCCAACAACTCGTAGACACAGATGCACAAGCTGCAGAGAGTGTTTTCCTTTCTGCAGCTTATAATCATATTGAGTTGATGCTGTCATTTGCTGGCAAAAAACTGTGGCTGAATGGAACCCATCCCAGAGATTTGTGTTCCCACACCTGTCCAGGACTTCTACTGAGAGCCAGATGCAGAGCTGGGGGAGAGAGACAATCCCTGATCAAGAAATCTGGTTTGAAAACCAGTGCTGTGCATAGACAAATGACAGTTAAATGTAGCTCTGCTTTATAGTCCCTTACAACATCCCAGTATTACGGTTCCAAGAACCATTTTCAATTGACAATGTCTAGTCTATCTTAATCTGTCCATTTTTTTACTGTTTTGTTTGGCATTGTACTTTACCCCACCCTTTGCCCTGCAAATGGTGAGCCCATATGACAGCTCCACATAACTTCTTAAAGCTGAGCCATGTATATAATTCAGCGACCTCCTCCTAGGTGAGACTGACAGTTTTTTTTTTAACTGAAACATCATGGGGACATCTTGGATTGCCATTTGCCTAGCCTCTCCTCTCAGACTAGTTTGGTAATGAGCACGAAGTGCCAGACAACATTTCCTTAAGAATTGCAGTTGCACACACAGCTCTTCTATTCTGATAAGGTTCACAGTGCATGGTGGTGGTGGAGCAGTCTGTGGTCAGCATTCAGTTTTTGCACCTAATCACTGCACAGTAAGACATGTTATGTATTGGGTGCAGCTGCAGCCAGTTTTGCCCTAGTGGATTTATGTGTAAGCCACTGTTAATTGCAGGCAGTGTTCAATAGTCATCCCACTTTATGTCCTTACTATATTCAGTTTTGCATATGCATGTATGCACATACAGTAATATTCAGTGCTTGTGACAGATGTACCTCACTCCATGCAAAAATGTGCACAGCTTTATATTTAGAGTCCTCTGACTCCTTCCTACAATGCTGTGACTATATAAGCTCCATGCTGTAATAGTGGCTGTTTAAATTACTAATGTTGACAGATGCAAAATAAATAAATAAAAGGGTTTTAAAAATATTTAGTTTTTTTCAGGGGACTATGCTCCTCTGCCCCCCGAAGGCTTTGTTGCAACACTCCTAACTCTATTTCTGCTGTTTGTAAAGTTGTTGCACCTTGGGGGAGGGGCAAAAAACAAGGCTTCAAAAAAGCTGACTTCCACAGTTGTCATTTCACAATTTAGAATGTCATAATAGAGACTGTAAACCAAATATATGTGTGGTCTGAGTCCTTGAATACCATTGTAATTATAATCAACCAATTTATAAGATTTCTCAGTGCTAAGAAGATGCTAAACAGTGTGATGGTTAAAAAAAAAAAAGTATGGCTGAAGCAGATGTTTTTGGTCACATTGTGAAGTTTAGGGTTGTACTGCTTGCTGCATCCTGAAGAAGGATAATATTCAGCTTCAGGAACAGTGTCTGGGTTAACGGAAGAACAGTTGTGAGAAACTTAGGCAGATTTTTTTCATATGATCAGATCATATAGAACTAATGGAAACATTTTAAACAAATGTTAGGTGTCTCAGATTTACACAAGCCATTATCATATTGTTTTTAAATACTGGATGGGATTTTAAGCAGGGGCTTATTTCCCCCATATACATGCAGTGATAAGGAAAATAAACTGGATAAGTCTACCACCAACCCATCAGATTGGTTTTAATGAAACTCATGGGAGAGTACAATGTCTTTACAAGGTTCTTTGAAAGACTCCAGTGCAGAATTTTTCACTCATGATCATAATTCTGAGGCAAGCATTATCCTTATAGTTACACTTCCTTCTTATTTTGAAGTAATATAAGGTCTTCGAGCAGTTCAGGATCTTTTACAATTAGATTGTTATCAGCTATAATTCTAGATCCATGTTGGACAAACTAGAGACCACAGCTCTTAACTTTGTGCTGCTTGCCCATTTAAAAAGAAGAACATACTTCTTGTTCTGTTTGTTTACCTGTGGTACCAGTTAGCTTGTTAAATGAAATTATCTAGATGTATAGCTGAGGTTCAGAAGAAAATGAAACTAACTCAGGCCCAGTAGATAAACAGGCTTGATGAAATCTAGTTTCTGCAGAGTAATAAAAACAGTACATGCAACCTTTAAGGTTCTTTTTCCCTTTCCCATTGAGGCTTTTACTAGGAAATGCACCATGACAAGCATACAATAATAAAAAATCCTCTAATAAACATTTTCTGAACAGCCATTAGCAAGTGCGGTGCCAAACTGCAAAGCAGCTAACTTTCCTATTCTGTTTAACTCCAGATATTAGAATGCACACATTGCAACCACAAACTGAAGATCAAAATAGACACAATTAAGCAACTAAAAAAAAAAATGCCAAGAGGGCACCAGCTGTGTGACTATGCCTCACATATATTTACCTTCAGTACAGAAGCACATAAGTTATAAGCCTGCCTCTATACATGTCTTTAACATGTAATATGATTTCCTGTCCTCTGGGACCTGTAGGAGTATACCTATAGTTATTCAGTTGCATTTTCTCGTAGCAAATCCTGCATGATGCTAGGCTGAAACTTTTGAGATCCTTTTGACATTCGATAAAACAAATTGTCACATAATTGCTAATTGCAGGCTCCCTTCCATATTTCCTGCTGAGTGTGAAATATGCTAAAGCTTGATAAAAAAAATAAATACAACACTATTAGATCTAACACATTACTTGTGTGAAAGTTTAACTACCAGTTTGTCTACTGAAAATATTTACAACAAATGCACACAGAGATTCCATAATTTTGTAAATCCCAGCTCCTTAAATTAAGTAGTCACTCTCTCCACTAGAGGTAGAAATCTTCTCAGCCTTGTCTTTACATTAACTCCTGTGCTTGTACCCCTCCAAGCGCCTTTGCTTCCATGATTAAGAATAACCATCATGCATCCCCTCTCTTAGAAATCCTGCCATAAACCGCAAGAAACCAGCCATATTCTGCATCTGCACTAAGGCAATTGTATACATAACTATATGAGGAAACTGTAATTCGCACTGTAGGCCTAAGCACCCCGATATTAATGCCATTTCTTACGCTTCTAAATTCTGCTCCCATCTGTATAGGTATATTGATGCATCAGTCTCTGTCGTAAGTATAATGGTGAGTACAAAAATAAACGTATATGTTGGAGTTCATAAATTAACAAACTGTATAGCCAGAAGAAGAAGATACCCAAGCACAAAAAGACTTAAACATGACTAGTGAAAGCCATAAGTACACTGTTAAAAAGTGCGACCCCTAACCGGGAAAAGCCGAAAAGACAAACGAACACTTTTAAAAAGTGCAGAAATAATATTGAGTGTAAAGTTACCAGCATTGCTAAAGACAATCACAAGGCCTTTTTTACATTAGGAAACTATGATGGAATGCCCTCTAATTAGAGCAGTCTTATCTGTTTTATTTTCTTTAGCCCAGGCCTTAAGAAAGCTCCAATAGCAGATAAATGACTGTTATGGTAGAAAACAGTATGTACAAATAAGTCTGCTAATACCCTACCTAAGACTTTAACTATCTCGAAAAAAAACTGAAAAAAGGGGCCTTTGTGTCATGAAATGGGATGTTGTACTAGGTCCTTTCAGAGAGATTGAGGAGTATTGTATAGCTGATGCTGGCAGACATAGGTAAGCGAGGATTTAACAGTGTTTACAAATAATACAGAGACTGCTCAATGTAAAACCATGCAACTGGAACAAAATGGAGGGGAGCAAATAACGCAGAATACTCTACTTAAAAGTCTGCAGCAAGAAGGAAACGGGTACAAGCAACACCAGAGTAGGTGCCCCAAACCCTGCAGCTTAGCACATTGAATTGAAGTTGTAGAAGAAAGAATGATTTCAAGCTTCCTGAGGAGAGTCTCAAGGGTAGAGCAAAATACTTGACAACATTTTACAATGATTTCTATTTTTTATTTTATGTATGTACTTATTTTTTTCAGGACTGTAAATCTGACTGATCGTCTGCTGGGTGCTGTGCTTGGTACTTAATATTTTAGTCATTTTGGCTAGTTTGTAGTGGAAAAGTTTTACCTTGCTGCTATTTAAGCACCATGTTTTCTTGGTTTTGCACTCAGTTTTTTTACATAGCACACAGCTGCTTCGAGTTTGGCGGCTTAGCCAGAGATCTGGACGGAATCCAGTCTAAATGCAAAGCACCCTCTGAGAAAACGAAAAACGAGTATTATTTAAGCTTGCTTTGCACTTGTTGAACTGTACTTTGCTGTGTTGCTGCTTCATGTTTTTGTGTAGCTGTTTTCACTGTGTTGTTTTGCACTTCGCATCCTAATACTTTGTTAATCTTTAGCATAGACTAGATTCAGATCTACTGAATATAGGCTGTTTGGAAGAAATTGAGCACTTGGCTAGTTTGTATTGGCAAAACACCTCAAAACCAAATGTACTGGTTATAAGCGACTCAGTAGTGAGACACATGGATGTCCCACTCACCAGCTTAAACAAGGAGAAGGTCACAGGCAACTGCCTATCAAGTTCCAGATCCATCAAATTATGCACACACTCAAGCCGCTCACCAACAATTACTGTTATGACTCTGTCGTAGTACATTAACTGGGAAAACTACTCGTGTACCAATTCTTTTGCTCAACATTTTCTGGAATTCGTAAATTCCAATGCCTTGGATCAACGTATCCCCCCCACCAGGGGCAGCAATATCCTAGACCTGGTCATTACCAACATGGACGATCGGTGTTCCACACCAGAGGTCAATTCCTCGTTGGTCAGATCCGACCACAAGCTAATCACCCTAGACATCCACATCCCACCCCATTAGGGAAACCACCGTAAAAAATTTCTCAAAAGTCAACTTCACGCTTCTTAAGACAGAAGTGGCAAACTTCATGACACCCATGCCGACGGACAGTAGAGGTACGACTGCTGAATCCTACACAGATGCACTTTATAAGCACTTACACGAGTGCATGGATCGTGCTATCCCTAACAGAACCAAGATGCTATCCTCCAAAAAAAGGAAGCCAATCTGGTGGTCCCCTGCCATAAATGAACTCTACAACAGAAGAAAGAAACTGTTGCAAAAAAAAAAGAGTACATTTCCATGATTGGAGGAACTCCCTGGTCAGCCTCAGTAAGAAGCTGAGATCCCTCATAAAATCCTGCAAAGCTAGTTATGAAAACAAAATCGCGACTGACTCTAAAGACAACCACAAAGCATTCTATAGCTATGTCAAGAATCTCAATGGCAACACTCAGATCTGCTCTGAGTTACAGCACAATGGCACTAAACATAAAGAACCAACTGATATTGCCAACATCCTGGCAGATAGGTTCAGTGCTAACTTTACCTCCCTCTCACCCCATAAAGGGCCCATCTCTATACTGGAAGAATGGGTTCTGTAATCACGGCGGCACAGGTAAAAAACACACACTCCAAAGCCAAGAACACAGTATCCATGGGACCTGACAACATCCCAGGCTGCGTTCTACACAAACTGCAAAATGAACTGGCACTCCACCTAAGCACCATGTTCAATCATAGCCTCACCTCAGGCTTTATGCCCACTGAATGGCACACAGTGATGGTTATCCCACTCCACAAAGGGGGAGCCACAACGGACCCCAGGGACTACCGCCACATTAGCCTAATGAGCCTGGTCTGCAAGGCCATGGAATGTATCATCATGGATCTTATACACAAAGACATTGGTAATCTCCAAACTCTGGACCCCATCCAGTTTGGGTTTGTAAAAGGCAGATCATGTCTCTTAAACCTGATAGACTTCTTTGAAGCAGTCACCAAAGCCGTAGACGAGGGTAAGGTGGTTCACACAGCCTATCTAGATCTCGCCATGGCTTGTGACACCATCCCCCACTCTGGAATTATAGATAAACTCACTAAACTAGGTATAGATCCCTATGTCACAAGATGGGTTGCCAACTGGCTCACTGACAGAACCCAACTGTGAACGTAGCAAACTCCAAATCTGACCTCAGACCAGTGACAAGTGGAGTACCACAGGGTTCAGTCCAATCCTTTGTGCAGTCACCGTTAGCCTGTACTTTAGAAAAGTAGATACCAAACACAGAAGGTCTTTGGCTAAGTTCACAGAAGACTGCAAACTAGGAGCCATAATTGAAACTCCTAACGATGTGGACATCCTACAAAAGGGCCTCACGGAGACAGATGCCTGGTGTCAAAGCCATGGCCTTAAACTCAATGCCAAAAAGTGCATTGTCATCCCCTTTGGCAAAAACTCTGTACCTATGAGCCACCACATAGGTGGTAGTCTACTTTTTCACCGAAAGTGTGATGATAGACCTTGGGACGGGACACAGGTGGACAGTAGTCTCTCCTTTGATAATCACATCGCCACAGTAGTCAGGAAATCCTTCTACATGGCATACCTCATCACAAAAACGTCCTTGTTCCCCTCTACTCGTCACTGATTAGACCCGTTATAGAGTACAATGCCCCTTTTGGTATGTACCTCGCAAGACATCTACAACAACTGGAAAGGCCACAGAAATACCTCACAAAGAACATTACCGGCCTCAAACAGATGCCCTACGCAGACCGTCTCAAAAAACTCCTGCTTTACTCCATTGCATATCACCTACTCGGAGGCGATCTCTGCCTAACATACAAAGCTATGTCAAACCCAGAGCTGTTGGACATGCTCCACTTAAAGAAATCCCAATCCCTCCGAGCTACACGCTCTGGGGACCTAAACCTTGTCACTACAATAAACATAACATGCTGGAGGGATCGATTCCTGTCCCAGCGACTTCCCATACTCTGGAACAAACTACCTATCTATATCAAACAAAAGCTCCTCATTAACACTCTTCAAGAAAAATCTTGATGATTGGATGGGAAATAGGAAATTCACCCTGGAGATCACCTCTGTGGCTCTGCTCGACAGGGGCACAGGAAAATAATTTTCTTGGGTGGCGAAAGCCAGAGTACCTGTTTGGCTAGGCTTATATAGGCCCTAGGGCCAATAGCCTAGTACCTACCTATGAATGACTTGAGACTTACCTCTCTGGACTATATAGAGAGAGACATGTCTGAGGTATCAGATTGTGTCCCATGCAGGTATGTCCCTAGCCCTAAGCAGCATTCTAAAATAGAGGCAAAAAATTATTGATTTCAATGATTGTCTTAGCTTTTGATGTCACTCTAGGAGGGATCCAGTATCTGTCTGCTTGGGAGGACATGGTTGACAGTCCATACTGTTTTGCCAGAGATGGACTTCACCTGTTTTCTCAAGTCTTTCAGATACTGGCAAAGATGCTTGCCTCCCCATAGTGCCTTTTTTAGGCAAAGTCCAAGCAACATTTCTGACATAAAGAAAACTGCTAAAGACAAACTCAAGATCATGCTGCTTAATGATAGGAGCTTAAACAGTAAACTGCACTCCCTGGAAGCACTCCTCACCCTGGAAGATTCTGACATTTGTGCAGTCAGAGAGACTTGGTTCAAGGCTGCTGAGAGCATATACCAGCTGTACAAGGCTACAATGTATTTCACTCATTCAGACCCCAAATCAAGCATAAAAAAAAACTAAAGGTGGAGGTATTTCAATCTTTATTAAATCCAAATGCACCTTGATACTGGTAAAGCAGTACATCTCCCTTGAACTACTCCAGGCCAAATTAACGATAGGGAAAATACTCTTCCACATCATCACTAGCTACTGGTCCCCCACCTGAACCAGGTGAAGCATGCTGCCTACCCAGACTTGCTTGAGTAGCTCATTATACAGCCTAACACTTTGGGCATGGGAGATTTCAACTATCCTTCTATTGATTGGGTGACCCACATGAGCACAAACATGATTGCTATGAGGTTCCTGGACTTTAATTCGAATGCTCTGGAACAGTTGGGCTGCACTCCCACAAGGGGATCAAATTTACTGAACCTATTGCTCACCAACATGGGAGGCCACTGTACTATCCTTTGTATGTTGCCCTTCCTGGTCGGTAAATGTCTAGCTTGAAGTAAAAATCAAACCTGACACCCCCCTCAGGAGTAAGAAAACTAAAAAACTTTTCCATAGCTAACTATTGCCTACTAAGAGATGGCATAAAAAGCTTCAAAGCCCCTGCCAATATAGACAACAATGTCCTCCCCTATGCAGAGGAATACACAATTGCCCTATATAGCCACTTAAACGCATTGACTCTGCTGTACCAACCAGGAACAAAACCAAGTCTCCCTGAAAATAAACACACCTCCCTGGTGGACTGTAAGCATAAATAAGTTATACAACAAAAGAAGGAAACTGATACCTAAGATTAGGAAAGAACAAACTCAACAGAGGAAGAATACCCTCCATAGCTTGAACAAGAAAATCTGACAGCTTGTTAGGTACTCCAAGGCTAACTATGAGTCCAAATTAGCATCCCTAACTAAAGACGATCACAAGGCATTCTTTTAATGGGTCTATAGTATGTGAACGAATGGTCAAATATGTAATAATCGAACCACCACAATGTTGAACGCTTCAGTGGAGATCTCCGTACAGTGTGGAAATGGAAGTTTTCCATTGTCTGCACTGTAGTGCAATCTTGGAGTTGGTATAATTAAGTAGCGGGGGGGGGTGCAGGGGGGCTTGTCCCCCTGTGTAGAGTGTTTAAATGGTTTGTTTGGGTGGGTTTTTCTTTTCCATTCGACATTGTGGCGGTCCTGTTATTACGGGTCGACTATTACGTGTTCGAATATTTGACCATTTGATCATGTAATATAGACCCTCTTTAACTACATCCGAAATCTAAAGGGGAATGCCCAGCTATGTACTGGACTTATAGTGGATGGCACCATTTACACAGAACCTGAGGAAATTGCTAACCTGCTAGCTGACATTTTCACCCCCCATTTCCCCACCTGTCATACCTCAAAGCATTCCCGACACCAGACTTATACCGCATATCTCCAAAGAACAGATCATACAAGCACTCTGCAAGATTAAAAAAACAGCCTCCATGGTACCAGATATCATCCCAGGCTGTGTACTAAACAATCTAAAACAACACCTAGTGGATCCACTCGAAACACTGTTTAACCAAAGCCTGAGAACAGGCTTTGTCCCGGCAGAGTGGAGAACAGTAACATTAATCCCCTTGCACAAAGGGTGTCCATCAACCGACCCTGAGAACTATTGACCCATATCTGACTAGCCTCGTCTGCAAGGCCATGGAAAGAATTGTCATGGACCACATCCACAAAAACATAGGTAACCTTCAAACTCTCGACCCAACTCAGTTTGGCTTTGTCAAGGGGAGATCTTGCTTGTTAAACCTGATGGGCTTTGAGAATGTCACCAAAACCCTGGATGGAGGGCAAAACAGTACATACCACTTACCTGGTTTTGGCCTAGGAGTTTGACACAATTCCCCCATTCAGGCATCATGGAGAAACTTGCTCAGTTGGAGAGTAACCCAATTACTAGATAGGTAGTAAGCTAGCACACTGACAGAACGCACACTATCAAAGTTGTAGATTCCATCTCAACCAACAGACCAGTTACCAGTGGGATGTCACAGGGATCTGTGCTTGGCCCCCTACTGTTTGGAATCTATTTCTCCGGACTCCTGGCTAAGGTGGGATGGCCTGTGGCTTACCAAGTTTGCAGACGATTGTAAACTGGGTACAATCATAGAGTCCCCAAATGATGTTAACATACTTCAAAAAGGGCTGACAGGTGCCAAACTCACGGACTAAAACTTAACACAAAAAATACCTCATTATCACCTTTGGCAAAGAAGCAGCCCCTACAAATTATGACATAGCACCCATCCAAGCTCCAACTCATTGGTGTGAGACTTACGAACACAAGTTGATAGCAACCTAAATTTTGATAACCGTGTGTCCATAGTGGTAAGAAAAGCATTCTACATTATGCCCGTCATAAATAAGGGCATTGCTTCAAAGACCAGTAGGTTATAGCTCCACTGTACTCGACCTTTATCAGACCACTAATTAAGTACAATGTTCTCTTCTGCATGTACCTCACAAGATACCTGTAGCAGTTTGAGAGACCACAGAGATTTCTTAACAAGAGAATCCAGGGCCTCCAAAACATGACATACATGGGCAGACTGAAAGGTCTGTCACTGTACTCTGTATCATACAGGCTTCTGAGAGACGACTATGCCTGGCCTACGAGCAGTCTCGGACCCTGACCTAATGAAATTGTTGCACATCCAAAAATCAAATTGGACAAGAATAACTCACTCCAGGGACCTCAACCTAGCCTGTGACATTAACAGAACATACTGGAGAAATAGATACATATCCCAATGCTTGCCATTTTTCTGGAATAAGCTCCCACTCCATGTGAAGCAGAGCGCCTCAATGACTGTATTCAAGTGCAACCTTGACAACTGGATAGATGGCCGTAAATTCACTCTGGAGGTGACACTCATGTCCCTCATGGACAAGAGCAGTTGGTGCTGGTCACAGAATCGCTCTGCAAATAATGACTGTCTATATATGGTCAATATGGCTACTTTTTTTTTTTGCATGGCTAGGCTTAAGGCCCTAGGGCCATTAGCTTTGTAATCTTCTGTGAACCTATAATGTCCTTTTTCATTTGGATTAATCTGAGGCATTGTTGAGGCTAATGCACTGTAGTACGTCCAGTTGATTACAGAGAATTCTGCTATGCTTTATTAGCCTACATCTGACTGCACATTGCTTATTTATTTTTGTTGACTCCAGGGCTTAACTGAACAGAGCTCATTTACAGTGGAAGCTTGAAGATAAAAGCTACAAACATACAAGATTTGGTAGCAAAAAATCCATATTGAAAGTGTAATTCCCACAGAGTAATAGAGTATATATACAAATAATGAAAAGGTACTTTCAGAAAGAACAATGCAAGTGCATGCACTAACATTTATTAAACAAGAGTTACACACATTCATTCACTGTTTTTATGGTTTCTATTCTTTAATATGAATGGCACATTTTACTTTTTGACAGCTGATGTCTGCTGGAAATTGGACGTTATGATAATTTCTCTTAGGATGTAGCCTGATGGTACTGGAGCAAGGCGGTAATATGATAGGCTGAGTACTGGAGGGCCTGTCAGAAAAATGGAGGAAGTGAGTAATGGTGTCTGGGCTGCCTTACTTTTCAGCAAAGGATTCTCTACCCTTATGCTACTACAGTCCAAGCAGATTCCATGGTAGATGTGTCAGGCTGCAAAAGAAATGCAGGAATAACGAGCTTCATTTATTTTTTGTTTTATTTGCATTTGTCAACTGGGGTAGAATGCTGATCTGCACAGACCTTTTACAGTCTCTTCCCAGGGAACACAGTCTTATTTAAATGATTTGCTGAGTCTCACAGTAGACAAATGGAGGCCGAGGGAATCAAACCCTGATCTACAGGAAGCAGCTTGTTATCAGTTCGTAGTGTAATCCACTGTGCAGACTGTTGGCTATTGCTTTAGTGGATTGCAACTTGTGCAAAAGCGGTGAATTATCTGACATCTGGGCTGCAGCATGCTTGCTTCAGAGCATGGTAAATAAAATAAGTTGTTGCCCTGAAGTTGATATTGATCAAGACCTCTGTCACCCTGCAGTTAATCTTAGGAGAATATCAAAGCATGACTACAGTTTCAACTGAAAAATACTGCATTCACATAAATTTAAATTTGTTTTTTTATACAACCACTACACCCTAACCAACGTTGTGAATGTTGCAGCCTGCTAGATGAAAGTACAATTCCACAAACTGTCAAGAAAGTAAAGATTGTGCAGTTTGTCCAGTTAATCCACATCCTGACAGAATGAATGAAAACCAATGAACTTTTGGTGAAGATCTGATTAACCAAAGTCAAAAAGAAGGAGAAAATGGGGGGGGTGCGCGCTAAATGACCTCTGCATACTAAATAATTTTGAGTTGGGCTTGTGCAAGGAAGTAAGAACTGATAGTTTGCTGAACAGTAACAGAAATTACTGTTATTTCTTTTTTCCTGTCAGATGTTTGTAAGCTTAGTCCCACAGTGGCAAGTAATTTTCCCTACATTCAGCTCCCTTCCTTTCTTGTTTTTTTATACCTTGGCTTGGCTAGCTTTGAGGAGGTGAACAGAAAGTTGTGCCAACTCTGACTGGAATTGCATCATGTGGTTGGTGCAAGATTTAGAGAGTAAACAGGAAGTGTTAGGAAGGTCAAAAATCCATTTTCTTGGTCTAGATTTTGAATCTTGTGAAATACTACAAGAGTGTTGTAAGTTTCTCCTGCTAATTGTTCTGGTTGTAGCAATCATCATTGTTTCAAGATATTTATGCCTGCAAGACAGTTCAGTGTGTTTACGGCCATTCATATGGGAAAGTAGTACAGTAAAACTGCAGAAGGTAAACTTAGGTTCATAGGTACTTACTAAGCTGTTGACTCTAAGGTTTTTATAAGTCTAGCCATGTGCACTCAGTATAATACTAGAGAAACCCAACATAAAGATCTTGCCTAAACTCGGGTTCTTGGTTAGCAACGACTGCTCATATTAGGAGGGTTATAGGTGAAATCCATGGAAAGAATTTATAGTTTCCCATCCAGTCATCTGATGTGAACTGGTTGCCTATTCCAGAGGCATGGCAACCTCTGATAGACTTACCTCTCTCTGCAGCAGATCCTATTTATGTCACAGGCCAGGTTAGGTCCCTGGGTGTGGGTGACCCTTGTCCATTTGACTTGTGAATGTGCAGCATTTCCATTAGGTTTGAGTCCGAGATTGCTCTCTAGGCCAGGCACAAGTCTCCTCTAAGTAAAAAAAAAAAACAACTAACCACGATAGATAAAATAAAAACAAACACTACAAGAAGTCAGTGCAATGTGCTTATTTAATCTCCTGGTACCTCGGCCTTTTGCCTTCAAGAGATTAATTTGAATCAATAGTATCAGCACCTTAAATACACATGCCATAGTACATTCATTAGCAGTTAAACAATTATACAGTCAAGCGCCAAAATAAATCCTAAAAAATGTGAGTGCACAACCATTTGAATATACAAATGTAACCTACAACAGCAAATGCAAATATAAATATAAATTCTGTATATCCCAATTCCCCAAATAAATCTAATAAATTCTTTTGCAAATTGCATTTGAGGCTATATGTTTTTAAAAAGCATAACATTGAACATAGTCATTCTGAAGTGGATTTCAATGATTCGTTGCTTAAAGTTTCTATATATGACTATGATGAGTTGTCGGATACAGAATGTGATGTTGACATTAATGGGGGATTTTTTACCTGTGTTCCCAAGTCTCTCACTACTGAGTTGTTACCTAGGGTATTATTGTTTATATGATAATCTGCAGGGATATCATCTTTACAGACTGGGATGATGATGAATTTTCTAGCATTGAGTTTGAGTCCATGGCTTTGGCATCGGTCATTGGTTTGTGTAAGTCCCTCTTGAAGTATATTGACATTGTTTGGGGATTCAGTGATTGCACCTAATTTGCAGTCGTCAGCAAACTTAGTCAGCCACAGCACAGCCCCTCTGTTATGTATTGAACTTCTGAGAAGTATATTCCAAACAATGGAGGCCCCAGCACTAACCCCTGTGGAACCGCACTACTGACAGGTCTGCTGGTTGAGGTAAAACCCCCGCTTTGACGGAGTGTTATCTGTCTGTGAGCCATTTGGCAACCCACCTGACAGCATAAGGGTTGATATTCAACTGGGAGAGTTTATCAATGATGCCCGAATGTGGGATTGTGTTGAAGGCCTTGGCTTAAGTCAAGGTAGGCTGTATGCACAGATTTACCTTCATCTATGGCTCTGGTGACATTTTTGAAGAAGTCCACTAGATTCAACTGGCGTGACCTGCCTTTGACAAAACCAAACTGTCAGATCAAGGATTTGTAGTTCTCAGGATCTGTTGCTGTACTGCCCCTATGAAGGGGAACGACTGTTGCTGTTTTCCATTCAGCAGGAAAAAAAACAGTACTGAGACTGTGGTTGAAGAGGGTACCTAACAGAGTTGCTAATTCATATTTTAGACTATTTAAAATGCAATTTGGGATGCCATCCAGTCCCATAGAGGCTGTGTTTTTGGCCTTAGAGCATTAAGGACTTGCTCTTTGGAGATGCAAGATGGGGGGAGATGTAGAGGGAATGTTTTGTGGAAAGTTTGGAGGGGACAGGGGGGTGAAATTTTGAACAAACCTGTCAGCTAATAGGTTACCTGTTTTTGCAGAATCAGTGTGTGTGATGCCATCCACAGCTAGTTCAGCACATTTCTGGGTCCTTCCTTTTAGGTTACAGATATAGCAGAAGAATGCCTTATGGTTATCCTTGGCTATGGTTGCTAATTTTTTTTCAGAGTTGCCCTTAAAGGATTTTACAAGGTCTCTTATTTGTTCAAGCAGATGAGGGTGTTCTTCCAGTGCTGGGACCTCTTTTTTTTATTCTTAGACAGCAACTTCTTCATCTTGTTGTATAACTTATTAATGCTAGATGTCCACCAGGGAGGCTTGTTTTTTTTTTTTTTTTCTTGAGGATCTTGTTTTGATCAAATCAGCTACAGCTCTGTCAATACATTTGTATAAATGTTTGTACAGGGCATTTGTGTATACCTTACCATAGTTGTCCATGCCATCTGTGGGAACAGGAGGTTGGAAGTTACTTATTCCATCCCTTAGGAGGGTACAATTAGCCTTGGTGAATTTTTTAGCCGGATTTCACCTGAGGGGTTCAGGTGTTATAGCTACTTCAAATGTGACTGATTTAACCAGTGAGGGTCCTATACTTGTGGTGGTGCAATGGTCACCCATGTTGGCGAGGACCAGGTTGAGAATATTTGAACCCCTTGTGGGGTTGCATGCTATTTGTTCCAGGGGATTAGTGTTAAAGTCCAGGAACCTACATTAATATGCACAGCTAAATTCTCATCCGAACTGCAATTCCAAACACAAAAAGTATTTAACATAGTGGAGTCTTGGTTTTTAAAGCGCTGCCTCCTTTTGAATTCCAAAAAAACTAAGCTCCTCCTCTTCAATCCCACCGGGAAGTCCACACCAATAGATTTCTCAGTCATTTCTAATAATGGCACCCTTATATCCCCTGACTTCACCACCAAACTTCTAGGGATTACAATAGACAACAACTTTAACTTTGGCACCCACATTAACAACACTATAAAAACAGTTAATAGAAAAATGGGCTCCCTTTACAGACTCAAGCCCTTCTTAACTCCTATAGCTAGAACCACTATTTCCCACTCCCATCTAATCTCTACTGTACTGTATGCCTCACCTATATATACTAACTTATCAAAACAAAATCTGCTCAAACTAGCTACCTCCTATAACAACATCGCCAGATTTGCCACTGGTAATCCTTTCAGAACCCACCACTGTCAGAATCTGAAGCAGCTAGGATGGCTTGAATTACAAAATCAGCTTCAATTCAACCAACTTAGCATTACCCACAAAATCCTTAACCAGCCTAATAATACTCCAGTACTCATAGACCTCATTACCCCCATAAACATCTCAGTGCCTTACGTTCATCAAATAAACTCCTAGTTAGCATCAGTAAGTCTTATAACAAGGCAGGTGACTCTCTGTTCTCATTCACAACTGGGAAAAACTGGGACATTCTGCCTAGTCAACTCACCTCCCTTACCCCTCTTCAAACAAAAACTTAAAACTTTCCTTAATTCTCACTGGCTTTGTCCATGTACTAACCCTGACCAATCTATCACTATTACTAAATCCTTTTTAACTCTGCTCTCACCACTGTGATACATTTTCTGTGATTCTGTAATTGCAAATGAAAGCAAATAGTGAATAGTTTGAAAATGTTACCTACCACTAAATGTAAACATCTTGCTCTAAATTTGAAAATAGTTTTATGAAATGTACTGTTCTATATGTACAATTTTCTTTTTTAATGTTTGTTTTATTGTAACCTTAAAAATTCTTGTATGTAGGTAACTGTCTTGGAGCTTTTCTCCACGGGCCTCTACTGAAAATGGACATATATCTAGTTGGACTAGTCTGGTCAACAAATGTAAAATCTTCTTCTTTTGTCTTTTCCTGGTTAGGGGTCGCCACAATGGATCACCTGTCCGCTCATGATTGGCAGTGGCGTTTTACAGTGTCGAGTTGCCAGCCCGGCGCCCAACCTTCCACAGAAGGCACACACACATTCACGCACTCACACCTAGGGCCAATTTAGAGTGTCCGATCCACCTACTGCACGTCTTTGGGATGTGGGAGGAAACCGGAGCATCCAGAGGAAACCCACGCGACCACAGGGAGGACATGCAGACTCCGCACAGAAGGCACCTCAGCTGAGGATCGAACCGGAGAACCTCTTGCTGTGAGGCGACAATGCTAACCACTGCACCGCCGTGGCTGCCCTCTCAACAAATGCTAACCACTGCACCACCGTGGCCGCCCTCTCAACAAATGTAAAATAAAATAAAAAAAAAAAAAAAAAAAAAAACCTTTTGTGTAAGCATATTGGTACTCGTGTAAGTTTCAGAGTCAATGGAGGGGTAGTTAAAAATCACCCATGACTAGAGTGTTTGGTTGTAATTTGATTGAAGTAGGTCCAGATAAGCAGCGTGGTTATCCTGGTTTATTGAAGGAGGCCTATAACTAATGAAGACTTGAAGGGTGCTCTTACCCAAAGTTATTTAAGTTGGAGTAAATCTGTGGAATTTTCCTGTCTGACCAGTCTAGAGGTGTGTCTTTGAAGATAGATACTCCTCCTTTGGTTCTCACAGAATCGTTTTGCAGTCTGAAAATGTGGAAGGCATTGTATAGCCTTGCAAGGCTGGGGTACTCTCTGTGGCCCTGTATCAAGTCTGTGTGACTGCACAGACGTTGACATCCTCCAGCGTGAGGAGTGCTTCCAAAGAGTGCAGTTTTTTATTTAAACTCATAGCAGCATAACCCTTGATTCATTTGTTAGTGATATTTTCATGTTGGAAATTTTGTTCTTGTGACCTTGCCTAAAAAAGGCTGTGTGGGGGACCCATAGACCTTGTTGGAGATTGTTTTGAAGTCCTTTGACTAAAATGTGCAGGATCCATGTTTAAAAGCATGCACCAGTAGAGAAGTGTTACTGCTGAATTGTTAATGTCACTATTTTTTTGTGATATTAGTTTTCAAACTGACGATTGACATCCCTTTTGAAAAATGAATTTTGTCTTTTTTTCATTTACCTGTTTACATTTTAACTTTCCATTGACCTTAATAGCTTTGTTGTGGAGGTCATAGAAATTATGGTGGCTGTGGGATGTTTGTTGCATGTTATGTCTGACTGGTCATTTGGCAGTGATTAGTGTTACAGGGACACATTGTATGGAAGCAAAATCATTCATATTTAATGCAAATGCCAAGCCTTAGTTGAGAGAGAGGGACAGAGGGAAAGTTTTTGGGGCTTAGGTGAGAGCAGAGATTAGGCAACCATAGTGATTAAAACATATGAGTTGTAACGAGTTGTGTTTTGTGTACGGCAGTTCCAGTACACTATACAGAACAGAAAAAAGGCCACCAGTCAGTAGAAAGGTATGTTGCAGGAAAACTTTATATGATGCACTTAATATGCAGAGGAAGCAAGTGAAGGAGAAAAAATGCACAGTGCAGTCAATTAACACAGTGGGCTGTGAAGTAGATGGAAAAAAGTATTTGGGTAAGTTAGTGAAGGCAGAAGCATTAAAAGGCATCAAGTCTTGGAGGAAGCTTACTAATGTAGATTAGCATGAAGTCTGCATCATTAGTTTAGTAGTGTTTCAGTAGTGTAATTAATTAATTCATTTATTCATTCTCCAGCACCCAATTTATTGTATTCATGAGGCAGGACTGAAGCCTATTGAGGAAGCAAAAATCCCATTGTGTTCAGGACACTAGTCCATTTCAGGATATGCACACAAAAACACACTCCACACACACATGCAGGTGTATGAGCAGAGAATCACCAATAAAACAATGATACATTTTTAAAATTATGTCTTGTAATCTTCCAGTGTACCTATTTGAGTAATTAATTAGTTAAGTTAAAAAGTCTGGTATTGAGATATGAGATAAAAACAGAGACACTGATGAAAACCCACACTGGCAAAGAGAGCATACATGTTCCACAAAGCAGGCACCCAAGCAAAACTTGAGTGAGGTAATGACATTAAGTTCTGCATCACCAAAACACCTCACCACCCTGGGCATAAATTTACTAAAATTTGTTAACCATTATTCTGGAAATTAGCAAATTGTCATGCACATCTGGTCTTCCTCCCCACTACAAAATACAGCAGGATCTAGAACAAGCAGATTTACTTTGCAGGTTTTTGACTGTAAATATTTACATTGCACATTTTTACTGTAAAGTTCTTTTATTTTTTTCAGTTATAAGAACAAAAAGCAGATTATTCATGCAGTTGTATCAAACAGAGAGAAGACAAAGATGGCACATAATTTATTAGTTTTCCATTGCTCACTGTATCCTTTTTAAGGTCACTGGAGATCCATAGCACGTCTCAACTTAGCTGTAACTCTAAACTGTCATAATAAAATAAAATGAGCTATGTTTATTAAATAGTAAAATCTAAACGAGAAGAGTGCAGTGTTTGACACTGCTGCCTCATTAATCTTGGTTCTCGAGTTTGGTTCCTGGTCAGGGTGCCATCTGTATGGAGTTTGCATGTCACCCCTGTATTCTCATGGGCTTTTGCAGGCGTCACCTGTTTTTTTTTTTTTTGCATCCCAGAGATATGCTAGGAGTTTAACTGATGATCCTTGTAACTGCTGACATGTGTGCGTCTAGACTGCATGCTGGTGTATATATGTCCAGCCAAGAGTTTTATGAGCAAAGAGCAAAACCAGTTAGCAAAAGGAAACACAAGCTTATCATAAGGGTTTTAGGAGAGGAGGGGCTAAGATGTGACATGGTGACTGCCGTAGACAGTTTAAATGGGGTCATAGTGTTCATAAGTCTGCTTTATGTTTATGCCCTGCTTAATCACTCATTTTGTTTGCATGCAGTGCCTTGTGTGTTCCAAGCTGAAAGTTGTGCCTTTGGGGACTACAAACACTTCCCCATCAGCATTGCATATCGGACTGTGTTTGCATGTTGTGGCTTGTTTATTCCAAACACAGAATGATGCAGTTGATGATTCAGGAAACCATCAGCTGTGTTAGAAAGCCATGTATGTACATCATGACTATTTGTCATGCGGAAAACAACCATAGATACACAAGAGTATGTAAAGACTTCAGTTTTTATGTGATAATAGAGCCATTGGGAATATTTATTTGTATGAATGTATGGCAGTCATTATTATGGCAAAATTAGTTCAGCTCTAAGCATTTCAGCCTAATTTCTTTCCTCGGTTCTCTTTTGTGTTGTATATTTTAACTTAAACTCTTATTTCCTCTCTGTCTTTTGTATACTTGAATTTGTTTTTTTAATGTGTGTGATTTTTCTTGCAAAACATGTATCCTGTTTGGATTCAAAGTGGACTTTAAAATTGATGAAATAACTACAAAAAGGTGTAATTTTCAATCAAGCACCTATATGCCCTGGTAATTCTCCGTCAAGCACGTATATGTCATAGGAGTGAGCAATCTAGTTCTGGCACATTATGTTCTCTCTCCTTTTTTTTTTTTCTCAATCCTCACGGAAGGAAAAGTACGGAGTTCTAATATATGTTTGTAAAGGTGTGAGAACTGCTTCACAAGTTCACTTTGGGGTTAATTGCAGATATTTTCACAATAAACAGCACTGACAATATTCTAGTTTGGAGAGTGAGGTTCCCCCAGAAAGTTGTTGATGCTGAGCTGCTCCTGTGTACTGTCTACTCTGTGCAATTATCCAAAACAGTGTTTAATTAAGCAATAAGTCATGACAGGGTGTGTATTATTGGCTAATCTCATTCCTGGGGTTCACAGTATGTTCTGGCCTTCCAGCAGTCATATGATTACACAATAGCTGAATACCTTGGAGTCTTAATTACTTTTATACAGTGACTTATTTCTAATGATAGTATTTTTTCCTTGGCTGATCTAAGCAGAATGTTGCGCAATATCATCCCTTTGTGGCTCATTAGCCAGCGGGGTCCCCTGAACTTGCAAATATAATGCACAATTCTGACTAACAGAACGCATAATTCCAATTAATGGGACTCGGTAGTAAGACATTATTTACAGACTTGTTCAGTCTGTCAAAGTTAAAATGAGTTATCAAAATGTGACATGTCACTGTTATGAAACACTGGCATTTTATCACTCTCCTAGGAGGTTGTGTTTGATTAGACTTGCCCTGTGTCACTGGCAAAGCAGCAAAATTGTGATGTCAGATACCACTGATGACTAGAATAGCTTTATAAAATGAAAAAAGTATAAAGAAAATATCGCTTAAGAGTTGTCATAGTTCCATACTTTGTGCACGTTAATAAACGCTCTCTACTTTGGTGTAGACTATCAAGTCACCGCAGACTTTTTAAATGTTAAAAACCAAACTGTGCACGCTTCTGAGGTTTGAGGATCGACAGTCGCCTTCTGCTTTCCTTTGCTGGTAGATGAGTTCCCTTTAAGGAAAAAAAAACATCCATTTTCCTATTTACTAATGTTTTATTACATTCCTGTTGAGGAAGGTTATTTTAAAGCTAAGACTGTGATGTTTTAAAGGACTGTCACAAGACTGTAATGTACTTTTAAATGGAGCATTTGTTTGTTTTTTCTGTCAATTTTAAAGAAGTATATAAACTAACTGATAACATATTTTCTGTGGAGAAATCATGTTGAATTTTTCATTGTGGGGCTGCCTTAGTATTTGAAAGTGCTTTTTACTGTATTATTTTTATCAAAAAAGTAACTTTTGTGGACTGGTATTTATACTGGTATAGTTGCTGCTGGTCTTCCCTGGGAAAGAGGCACCGTTTTCAGCTTGACCATGGAACAGATTGTTGGTCCCTCAGTCAGTTCATGTCCAGCCACAAATAGGAAATGTTAAGCAAAGGGCCTTTGTCACTACAGCAATCTGACAATTTGCTTCAGCCCCAGGTGGGTGACTCTGCTGTGGTCATTTGTTGTACCTCACAACACTCATCTTTTACTTTGATTCCCTTTGGTGTAGCACCTACAGCCACTATGGACCAGAAGATAGCCATGTCTTTTGTGTCTGTTGTGTCCCCTCAGTGGGCAATGGAGAGCCACTCTTGTCTGTCCTTCCCTGTTGCATCATAACGCTGTGCCTATCCCAGGGGAAGCAGTGGCTGCTTGATAGTAACACAGTTGGCCTCTTTTTTTCTTGTCAAGAATGAACAGAAAACCAAACATGTATCAGCTATTGCCCAAATTCCTTTGGATAGGAGAAGTTTTCTGGGACTGGCTCAGGGTTTAATTCAGGCTATTCAACTTGCCTGTAGAGTAGCTTCTGGGAAAAAAAAAGGGATGTCTCTTTTTCCTGAAGAGGTTAAAGATTATGAATCTGAACAGGAAGATGTGGGGACAGATTCAGGGTGTTGATTCAGCTACAGAGGAAAACTCAGTTTATGATTCTTCCTGTGGTAGTTTCTCTTTCTGTGAGACTACTGCTAGAATGTCCCACTGTTTTCAGTGGGAGAGCAGTGAGGTTTCCCAATCCCTCAGAAAATACCATGAGTTGTTACGGAAGAATTTACCAGAACCTACACCCATTCCTCATATCCTGTCTCCTTTAGAGGATGTGTTCTTTTCTTTGTTCTTACTTCCTGCAGTTTTCCTGATGATCAGTCAGCTGTCCCTGAAAAAGTAGATAGGATATATAAAGCTCTTCAGTCTTTTAAATTTTTATAGACTATTCCCAAACCTGACCAGGCAGCTGTTGCCTTTGTTGACTCATCTGCTGCTAAGCACTTAGTAAATTCCAATCTTAATCTTTCTAACAAGGATGGGAAGATTGATTGATTGGTATGGGGGAAAAGTGTATGGTCCTGCAGCTTTAATTTTTCAGAATTTTAAATTGTCAGGCTCGTATACTGAAGTCTGTTCTGACATATTGTGAAAGTACGAGGAATGTTTTATCTAAAGTTTCTTCTTATTAAGAAAATATGTGCTCTAAATAGGTTTCTTCTGTTCCACGTGTGACTACTCATTGCTTATAGTGTGTGTGTGACTCTGTTGATGCTTCTTCCTGGGCTATGGCCACTGGTACTGTTTTAAGAAGGTTTGTGTGGCTGCATTCTCAGAATCTCACAGATGAGTTTAAAAATAAGATTTTAAAATCTCCCTTGGAAAAAGATTGTGTTTGACTCTTTTGCTGCAGAGGTGATCAATACGTGTGATGAAAGGGGCAAACTGATCCAGGTAATCTGTAAGATTTTTCAGCCCTCCGTTTCCAAAGTGTCCAAGGGATTTTTTCTTCTCCTCCATTTCTGGCAATAAAACAGAATAAATAGTTTAAACATAATTCAGGTAAACGGATGTTTAAGAAGTAATGACAAGGGGGTTACAAAAAGAAGGCTTAAACCTCCCAAAACCAAGGGCAGTCCAAGCCTGAATGACTTTTTGACTCCCTTTCATCATGGCCCCTTTTTTCTTCCAGAAGGTCTGCTCTCCATTTTCTCTTTGGCAACAGACTGCTTCAGACAGTGGGGTTGTAAAACTCATTCAGCAGGGTTACAGATGGCACTGGGAAGAAATTTCTCCTTTCCAGGGTATAATTCCTCATCCTGCAGATCACACTTTTGTTTCCACCTGTTCTTCATCACACGCTGTCCCAAGAAGTGATAGAACAAGTTCCTAATGAGGAAGGGGGTTTATTCAGGGATGTTGCTAGGGTGAAAGAAAGAAAATGCTTGGAGATGAGTTCTGGATCTTTCTTTCCTAAACCTTTTTGCGATGGTGCCAAAATTCCAAATGGTGTCATTTCACAACCTGTTACCTCTTCTTCCTCTTTCAAATTTTCTGATAGCACTAGACTTAAAAAAATGCATATCATCACATTCCTATTCATCCAGACTTTGAGAGTTTCTTAAGGTTTGGATCACGTTATCCATTCTCTACCTTATCCTTTGGACTATCCACTGCACCAAGAATGTTTACAAAGTGTCAAGCTCCAATTTAAGCTCATTGCAGGCTACAGGGTATACAGATTTTCCCATATTTAGACGACTTGTTTATCTTTGCAGTCTTTTTCAAAATGTCAAGAGTCTGTCAGGTGAAGAGACCTGTTGCACAAGCTGGGATACCAAGAGAACATTCAGAAGTCTTTCTTGACTCCCTTACACATGATTGTTTTCCTGGGATGTCAGCTAGACACTTCAGTTCAAAGAGTTTTTCTTCCACATGAAAAAATAGATCTTTATCTAGATCTGGTTCTAAGGTTTCCCACTCAGACTTTGGTCACTGCGAGAGGATACTACAGAGTTTTGGGTCTCATGGCATCTATGATTCTCATGTTACCCCAACAAGATTTCACATGAGAAAAATACAGTGGTATCTGAAATTTCAGCATCAGCACCCTTTATCTTCTCAGATCCCAGTATTGGGGTTTATCAGAAGATAATTTTTTTGGTGTAGACAACCAATGTCCTTAAATCCAGGTCTCCCCTTCTCCCTCCCTAATCCAAAGAAGTCAGTCACCACAGATGCTTTACACTTTGCTTGGGGAGCAGTTTCGGGAGGGGGGGAATTAAAGTATAGGAAGTGTGGGACAACAAGATCACATGCAGGCACATAAATATCAAGGAGATGCGTGTCCTAATCAAGCCATTCAACTCTCTGAACTATCTTTTACCAGCAGGACCTCTTCAAGTGGTTACAGAAAATGTCATAGTCATGTGGTACATCAACAACCAAAGGGGAAACCAGGTCATACCCTCTTTGCAGACTAACCACGTACATTTGTAATAGAGCCTCACAACACAGTGTCATTTTACAGGCATCCTACATTCCATCAGAGCAAAACTGTGTGGCAGACAAGCTGAGCAGGACCAGGGTAGACCCTCACGAATGTAAACTAGATCAAGGGGAACTTCTAAGATTTGATCCATCTGTGTGGAGTTTCTCAAGAAGACCTCTTTGCCTTCCCTCTGAACAATTAAATAGCAAAATTCTGTTCCGGGACTCCATGCAATAAGGCCTAGAAGACATATGCCTTTTCTTTGGACAAGAATGTTCCTGTATGCCTTTCTACCATTTCCACTATTATCCAGATTCAGAATGAATCCCCCAAGATCATTTGTGGTGACTCCCTTCTGGTCCACTCAACCTTGATTCTCACTTCTTTTGGAAGTGGCCAAGGGTAATTACCACAAGCTTCCTCACAGAATGGATCTACTCACACAATAACTGGGGTGTTTGATACACCCAAACAGCAGTCAGTTTCAGTTGATTTGCCTATATGATAGGGCCTTAATTCTTTTTAGGCTCCTGTCTTCTGGGGACATGCAGCAGGTACTAATGGCACCAAGAAAGCCTGCTACTATGTAATATTGCACCAGACATGGAGCTCACTGTTGCAGGTTATCAGACCTTATAAATTCAATAAAACAAACAGCAAGCTTTACCAACATTCTGCTGAAGCCTTCTACACCTTCACCAAACACACTCTTTTGGCTCTACATCACATCAACAATTACATTGTATGTTAAGGTCTTAAAAATCCTGCTAAATTGCCCATATGTCTTAGACTGCTTGTAGTCCACTGAGCCGTACACTTGCTCTACACCCCCCCCCCCGTTGTCTCCCCACTGCATCTATTTCTGTCCAGCCTCGTCCTACTATATGAATCCTGCCTTCCAGAGTTAAATCTATATGTGAAAGTTGAAACCAACACCATGTCCCAGGAAAGAATGGACACTGTAACTTAGCTTTCATTCACTTTAATGACTGTGAACTTCCTCAGAAAAACATCCATCTACCCTAACAAACACACTTAAGTAATTGATTAGTCACATGATTAATTAAGTTTCAAACATTGGTAATGCTAAATAAAATAAAACATTATATATATATATATATATATATATATATATATATATATATATATATAAATTCTGTACACAAACTTTCTGAAACATATTTAAATGTTTAAAATATTTACATGAAATAATATATTGTAAAAAACATTTTATGTTAATAATGTCATTAAGACCTGGCACACTATCAGCACCTAAACGTATTTGCCATAGGCTTTCTTTACATTCTAGGAAGAGACCAGTACACGCACGTAGGACGAGTGCAAGGTTCCAACATGTATAAAGCGCCAACAAAAATGAACCAGCTCTCAGGAGACAGGCTATTTAAATATTTAATGTGGCAAATCATCCATAAAAGTATCAACATCAGCAAACCGGTTTCGGCTAAAATACCATAGCATTCTTCAGTGCAAAACAGCAAACACATGGTGCATTCTGGTATCCATTTATATAGAAAATCCTTAAAGTGACAAGCACAAAAAAATCCCTTATATAAGCTTATAGTATGTAATACTTGTCCATATCCCTATTATTCAGAACACAATTATATACAAAAACTTATGTTTCTAAAATAAACATGTGAAATAACACTTTTTAAAAATCAAAATAAATAATATATATATATATATATGTATATGAATTTCAAGACATTTCATTAAGCCTGGGTTTAAATAAAGCCCCTAGCCTAGTTATCCAGGAAAATTCCATATTATTCAATTTTTCATGCCAACCTGCTTTATTAGCCCTGTGCATCTCTATTTTATCAATAATAACAAATCTGAATTGAGCCATTTTATGTATCCTAGTGTGTTTAAATAGTGCATTAGACAGTTTGTGATTTCTGATAGCACTTAAATGTTCACTGATACGATATTTGAGTGGTCTAGATGTTTGTTTCACATAAAATGCCAAACAGGAACAAGTGGCCAAATATATCACCCAATCCGTATTACAATTCCCAAAAATGTTGATGTGATATATTTTAGGAGTATTCTTGCTGGTAAACTCCATGGTTTTGTAAATATATTGGCATGCATTACAATGTCCACAGGGATAACATCCTCTCAGTTGGTCACCCAATATAGTGGTTTGTATTGGTCTGGGAGGATTATACCTCTTATAATGTGTGAATTGACTGTTTAATGTTCTTCCCCTCTTATATGAAAAAGAGCAAATGGCCGGTAGTATTTCATCAAGATGTTCATGAGCTCTTAAAATCTCCCAATGATTGTTAACAATTTGTCTGAAGAGGGGAGTATTGTTACCAAATGTGGTTATAAACCTAATTCTCTGGTCACTGTTATTTATTTGATTCGATTGCTTGTAACAAAGCAATTCTGACCTAGATGTGTTTCTAACTTGATTTTTGGTTTGCATAATGCGATCAGGGTGATAACCCCTATCAATGAACCTCTGTGCCAAATCATATTCACATACCAAATGTGCCTCCTGAGATGAACATATGTGTTTGATCTGCAAAAATTGTGATTTGGGAATGTTGTTGATGATGTGGCGGGGATGATTACTGGTGGCATGAAGAAGAGTATTGTATTGTGGGAATTTCCTATGAACTTTGGTAGCCAAAGTATGATCACTTTGTCTAGAAACTACCACATCCAAAAATATTATTTCTTGATATTGTATTTGTAATGTAAAATGGATACCCATATCATTGTTATTCAAATGTCTAATAAATTCATCAGCCAATTCCAAATCACCCCGCCACACCATCCAACAATCGTCTAAATACCTGTGCCAAATATCCAGTTCCTGAATATATCTATTGTTGTTAGTCATAAATATATTGATGTTCATAAAAGCCCATAAATAGATCAGCATAAATGGGAGCAAAAGAAACTCCCATAGCCCTATCCCTCACCTGCCAGTAAACCTGCCCTTCAAAATGGAAAACATTTTTCGTCAAGACACATTCAGTTAGTTGTATGAGAAAATGGTTAAATTCAGGGCTATATAGCTTGGCTTTGTCCAACCAAAATGCAACAGCCGATATTCCTGCATTGAGTGGAATGTTGGTTCATAGGTTCATAGGTTCATAGGTTAGTACTAAGCTAACTGCCCTTGTGAGCCATTTTAAGCCTAGCCAATTATCCCTTGTGAGCCTCAAACCCTGCACCTTGTGTTTGTAAAGCAAACACCTTAACCATTAGGCCACCCTCCCTGGTATAAAGAGATGTTACATCCAGCGTACATAACCACCAATTAGCCTCCAACTGTGTGTCTTGTTCTATCTGTAAAAATTCTGTTGTGTCTTTAAGCCTAGATCTAACCAACTTGAGCAATGGTTTAAAATGAAATGTCAAAAAGGCAGATAGGGGTTCAGTCAATGAGCCATTACCCGATACAATGGGCCTACCAGGAGGATTAATCGGGTCCTTGTGAATTTTAGGAAGCAAATATAAATGTTGAGCCTGAGGATCCGATACTTTCAATTGTTTATGTATATTACTAGTAATGATATTATCCTCCACTGCTGAATCTAACATAGAATCAATATAACTTTTGAAGTTTTTGGTTGGATCAACCACAAATTGAATGTAAAACTTGACATCAGACAATTGTCTAAGAGCCTCATCACGGTACCTAGATGAGTCCATCACCACATTAGCTCCACCCTTGTCTGCAGATGTAATAACAATATCATGATTAGATTTTAAATAATGCAACGCTTGTTGTTCATCCAATGTAAGATTATATTTTGGAGACTGATGACTTAAAGAAAAGTGCAACTCCTTAGTGACACATTCTTTAAAAATAAGGACATGTTTATCCATAGGTGGCTGAAAACTAGATGGACCAAATCTAAAGCCTGTTGATCTTTGAGAGTCAATTGTATCTGAAAAAAATATATTTTTAAATTAATCAACCTACAAAAATCATTCAACTCATTGATCAATATATGTTCAGGAACAGGCGCAGCCGGCACAAAATTCAAGCCTTTGTTCAACAGTTTTATTTGAGCATCAGAAAGTTCAAAAGATGAAATATTATACACATTGTTTATTGTTTCACAATTGTTTGTAATAGTGTGACCAAATTTTGGTCCCCTTACGTCTATGTCTTCTCCCACCCCTGCGTTTGCTAGATCTGAAGGGATCAAGGAATCATCAGACTGTCTCCTTTTGGCTACTGGGGAATCTTGGAGGGGAGGGCAATCATAATCAGTATTGGATGAAGTCTCATCCTCAGATGTCCCACTCGTAGTGGGAGTATGTTTCTTCAATATGGATCTGGGTCGTTTTCGCATGTTGTTTGTCCTGAAACTGGAGTCATTAAATCTGACAGTTTTTTGTACCATGAAAGGTTTACCCTTCTCATAATCTGCCAAATCACGGTTAAATTTATAGATTTTCTTTTTAACCAATTGATCCTCTAACTGTGCTAAGTCTTTAGCCAAATTAGAAATATGGCTATGGTAAAAAGACTCTGATTCATATTTCTGGGCTTCTAAACAATTTTGATGAATATCAGTAGCTTTGGAGTCTATAATCCGTTCATAATATGATATGAGAGTGTCTACAAAAAGCATGGAAGCCCTGTGTTGGGTTTCAACCCATTCCTGTGACAATTGTTGATCAATCATGCCAACCGATGGTTGGATCCGAATTCTGAGTCCACGTGGTGTGATAACTTTGGTTTTATAAGCTTTAAATAGCCTTAAATTCCATATGTTCGATCTTAAAACCCTCATATTCTTATTAATTTTATGAAAAACAGCATTACAAAGTGTCTTAGCATCCTTAGGATTCTCATTAGATGTATTCATTCCTGGTACATTCAGTCCAAAAACTTTAAGGTTATCCCTATCAGCAGACAGACCATGCAATATACCCTTGAGATCCATTTCAGAACAAAATTATTGTTTAACTTGTTATAACACACACCAAAAAATTATATAACCATAAAATAACAAGTTAATAAGTCACAATCTGTAGCATTGCTTTCCAATCTACTCAATTATGAGGCTTGAAGCTATGATTAAGAAAAATATGAGTCAATAAAAGACCCAGATAAATGTTTAATAAAACACTAGCCTTAGTATGACTCCTAATTCCGACTGACGCTATTCTTTTATTTTATGTTAATAATGTCATTAAGATCTGGGCACACTCAGCACCTAAACGTATTTGCCATAGGCTTTCTTTACATTCTAACCACGTCTTATAGTCCCTTGAAAACATCTCTGAACTGACACTATCCAACACTGAAAACTAATTTCTTAAAACTATTGCAAATAACAGCATGTCTAGCCAAGGCATTGTTTTGTTCTCCTTTCATTATTGCTAACAGATGTTCATAAATCCGTCTTTTCAGATACCTGGTAGTTTTTCCAATATAATAACATGGACATGAGTGGCACTGTGCCACATAAACTACCATTTCACTATTACACGTATAATAAACGTTAGTCCAAAAAATGTTTTTATTGTGACTGAAAAAAAACGAAGATGTATTACTAATATACCTACACTGTCTACAGTTGTTGCATGCATAACTACCTTTCTTTTGTATTACCTTCATGTTAGTGTTACTCCTATCATTTGATCCTTGTTCCAACAAACTTTTCGTATTTATAACTTTCTTATCGGTAAAAGAAGGTTGTGAACCAATGATCTTAACCAAATCAGAATTTCCTAAGAAAATCTTCCAATTCTCTATTATGATGTTCTTTATAAACCACATCTCATTGGTAATTGGTAGTGGAAATTGACAACAATACTTTTGAATAGACCCCGACACTGTAGTATTACTATGTTCATCACCTTGTCCAACCTGTCCAGTGCAACCTTTCATAATTGGACCAGCCTTTCCACTTATTAACAGTAACACCTCTTTCTCTATCCTTTGCAGCCATACCTTTTTGTAACCTCTAGCTTCAAAAAAACTTCTTAAAGTGTCTACTTAATTTAAAAAAGTTACATCGCTAGAGGTTAATCTACTTAACCTAATCAGTTGTCACTTTACCACTCCCTTTTTCATATGAGGTAGATGAAGGTTGTCTCTATGCAAGTATTGATTAGCAAATACAGATTTTCTATAGATGCTAACAAAGTTCATACTATGAAAATCATAAGTAAGATGCATATCCAAAAAAGCAATACTTTGTCCAAACCCACTAATGACAAATTTCAAAAAGTTAGTAGAATTATTTAAGTCTGAAACAAAACTAACAAATCATCAATGTAACGACGGTATACCAAAACATTGTCAGCCAACTGATGTGTAACCAAATATTTATTCACCCAGTTGGCCATTACTAAATTGGCAAAGGCAGGTGCTACCCTTTCCCCCATCGCCACACCCGAAGACTGTTTATAGAATTTGCCATTGACTAGAAAAAAATGATTATCCAATACTATGTTCATAAGTGCACATATAGTATTGATTTTAGTGCAACTGAAATCAGTAAATGTACTTAAATATTCGCTCAAGTATTCCAGTCCCACTTCCTGGTCTATACTTGTGTAAAGTGAAACTACATCTAGAGAAGCAAAAAGAAAACTACATTCATCAAGTCGAAAATCCCTCAAAATGTCAAGTAAGTGCCATGAATCCTTTACATAGTATTTTGAATTCTGTGTTAGAGGATTCAAAATATAATCCAACCAAATAGACAATGTTTCAGTCTTTGATTTTGATGCCGAAATAACCGGTCTAAAGGGGGGATTGTGACAATTCTTTTGTACTTTTGGAATCCCAAAAAGCACTGCCATCTTGGGAAATTCCACTTGTAAAAAAGAAAAAGTCTGATGATCTATCTCCCCCTGACAAGACATGTCAAACAATAAAGGATCCAATTTTAAATAACAATTCTTTATAAACAATGAATCTACTCTTTTGTAAACTTTTTCATCTTCTAACAATCTTTCCAGGGACAAAATATAATCTTTTTGATCCATAATCACTATCCCCCCCCCCCCTTTATCAGCTTTCAGACTCTTAACTGTTTGTTGTTACACAAATATTTCAATGCTTCTTCCTCAAGATGTGTCAAATTGTACACCTTATTGTCAAACTTTAAACATCTAAAGTCAGATTCACAAATATTCTGGAAAACTTCAAGTGCCCCCAAAAGTGGAGGATTATATGTACTGTTTTTCTTGGGAATCTTACTATCCATAACATGACTGTCTACTTTAATGTCATTCAATATGTGACTCAGATTTAATTTTCTCAGAAATAATCTGAAATCAACAATTACTTTGGCAATGTTGACAGAGTTTCCTGGTATAAAAGAAAGGCCCTTTTTCAGTACATCATAGACATGTTCTGACAGATGTACATCTCAAAGGTTCAAAACTTCTATACCAAACTGTGAACTATCAGAATGTACTACCATTTCTTTTTGTTGTTCCTGCCCCTCCCCTTCCCTTTGTTCTGTACTACTTTGGACCAAGTGTGTGTCGTCTTGTTTCTCTGACCCAAATTCTGTGGGACAAGAACCATTTCCTTCCTGTACAGTAGTAACCTGATTCTTATTATGCATCACCTTAAAGTTGTTATTGTTTGTCATAGTGGAATTGTTAGAAGTATTAGAAACATCACAACTATTACCTAAAACACTATTTTCATTGTTCTGTGCACCAACATTGCCATTTACCATATCACTCTGTATGTTTCCATTGCTTTCAATGGAAACATGACTGTTATATTCACGTACTGCATAGGCTGTTTTATTTGAATAGGACAGAATGTCCCTCCTTAATTTGCCCTGTTTTCTACTTACAATAGTAGCCCTATATCTATCAGCCTTTGCAGCGATACTATAATATACACGGTTCAAAATGTTAAAACATGCAAAAGTCTTAATTTTAGAGTCTAAATCATTCAGCACCACCTTGACTTCTTCAATTTGTTGTTGATGGTGTTCTACTAAAATCTGCATCAATCTGATGCCAGATTCATTAAACAATTCAGTCAAGCGGTTAGAGAATCCCCATTCTTAACACAATTTGGGAATTTTATAAACCGCAAACCCTGTGGTACATACTTCCGCCTGATACATTCAACCAAATAACTGATCTCGACGCTAAGCATAATATATCTCAGTCAATTTACATTGATTCTGTTCAAATGCCGTATTAGACGGTTTGTCAGTACTTGCAGGATCATTGCCCAACGCATCCTCTATACCCGCAAAGGGGTTGTCTTGAGTTTGAAAAACATGTTCCAAAATGTTATTATTTAGAACAGAAACTCTCTCCGATTGAGTGTCTGTTAGTTTATGTGGCACAGTGCAGCTCATGTCCATGTTATTATATTGGAAAAACTACCAGGTGTCTGAAAAGACGGATTTATGAACATCTGTTAGCAATAAGGAAAGGAGAACAAAACAATGCCTTGGCTAGACATGCTGTTGTTTGCAATAGTTTTAAGAAATTAGTTTTCAGGGTTGGATAGTGTCAGTTCAGAGATGTTTTCAAGGGACTATAAGACGTGGTTAGAATGTAAAGAAAGCCTATGGCAAATACGTTTAGGTGCTGAGTGTGCGCCAGGTATTAATGACATTATTAACATTTTTTACAATACATCATTTCATGTAAATATTTTATTTAAACATTTAAATATGTTTCAGAAAGTTTGTGTACAGAATATATATATATTTTTATTTTATTTAACATTAGTAATGTTTGAAGCTTAATTAATCGTGACTAATCAATTAATTATTTAAGTGTGTTTGTGAGGGTAGATGGATGTTTTTCTGAGGAAGTTCACAGTCATTAAAGTGAATGAAAGCTAAGTTACAGCGTCCGTGCTTTCCTGGGACATGGTGTTGGTTTCTACTTTCGCTTTATGTTAAATCTATATGAGAGACTATTAGCTACCTCTCCTAAATAGTATAGTTCTCTACCTTACCGCCCCTTCCCTGTAATACAGTAGTTTCTGACTTTGCTTTAATTTCAGTGCAGCTGTACAGCCCTACTTTCACCAGCCATTGCTACCAGCTTTACTGATTGGTTCTGCTGTCTTCCATGATCTCGGGTTCTTCCCACTCCATTCGCCCTCAGTATGCTCGGGCTCACTGTACTGCCCTACCCCAATTCAGTTAAATTTATATGCTCAAAAGCTCCTATTCTGATTACTCCCTGACTAATCCCAAACAGTCTCCTATTTTCTATTAACAATCTTCCACCTAGCAATCCTAGCTCTTACAGGACAACTTGTTTAGAAAATAGCCACCTATTGTTAGTCCCACCCCACCCCCCCACACACAAACACACACTTTTCATTCTTTCTTCATGCACCCAACTTAATTTTCTTCTCTGTTGTTCATTTATCTTAAACGCCACAATATGTCACAGCCTCACCATATTCATGTCTACAGCCCTAATACTACTAAACACATACCACTTACCTCAAACACTCACAAATCAACATAGCCCCAAATTCACCTACTCTTCTGACTCACAATGAAAAACATGCCACTAGCTTTTCAAATATATCACCTAACCTATTTGAGTGTAACATTCTCCACTTTTCTAAGCAAAAATTTCTATATTCCTCCATACAACCCATTTCACAATTTTATCATACCTTACTTTTCTGTAACATGCTCACGTACAACAACCAATACTCCCCTCATCTCCACAACCTAATTCAACGAGGTGACATCCACCCCAATCTTGGACTCCCTCAGTACTTCTCTTATCCTCAATCTCCTTCTCAAAATATCTGCTGCTAGTCACCTTAAACATATGCAGCATTTGCAACAAAATAACCAAATTTCATTTCTGGCTAACACAATACTCCCTCAAATGTATTAGCTGTTACAGAAACCTTACAGAAACCTGGTTAAAACCACACATCAAAGACACCGAAATTCTGCCGCCAGGATTTAACATTCTACTAAGAACTGATAGAATCAATAAAAGAAGCTGGAGGAGTAGCCTTCATTTACCCTAGTATATATACAATTTTACCTTTCTCCAAACCAATTCCTACATTTAGAAATGTTGAAATTCTCATTGCATCATTAAAGATAATCAATGCTGAACAACTTTGTATTGCAGTAGTCTACATGTCCCTAGGCCAAAACATTCCCATAGTTGACGACATTCTTTCCTAAATGTATGAAAACATCTCCAATTAAACTGTAATCATAGGAGACGTCAATATCAGTTGGCAAAACCTATCTACTGACTCACTAGCAAACAGTCTCAACCTCTATAGCTTTACACAACTCATCACCACCCCCACTAGAAAACAAAACAATAGTAATCTTGGTTATACCCAAGATAGGATCCTTATCTCTGAACACCCCAAGTATTCGAATTCCAGTGCACTTCCTAATTTCTTAAGTAACCTCCTACCTGCATACACTTTTTTAGAACCACCCCCTAAAAGCCCAAAACCCACACCTACAAAACATCTAGAAACCTAAAACACTTTAGTCAAGACCTCTTTAATAGTATATTAAAATCAGTCAACTGGTGCATACTAAAAATGTTACCCCTAAACAACGTTGTCATCTTGTTCAATAAACCGTTTTAGATGATCTTAACAACTTAGCCCCTCAGAACAAAAAGAACAAACGTAAACTGTGCACACTGGTTAACCAAATCCACTGAACAAATATTTTAAATCGGAGATAAAGCTTGGAAAGATTGGCAAAAAAATGAACATGATACAAATTTTCAAATTTATAGGCAGCTATGAAACAAAGCAAAAAATTAGTAAATGGTGACAAAAGAATATTTTACACAACAACTAACGAGCCACAAAACCACTCCAAAGAATTTTTGGAATGCCATCTCATCACTTTTTACCTCTGGGTCCACACAAAATCCATCACCAACCATACAATACACCAACTAAAATTGCCAGAATGTTTAATACCCATTTTTATAGACAGGATGGCTAAATTAGTTACAGGCTCTAACTCCGTCACAAATGCTCACTCCACAGATATCATTCCACCTCTGTCCTAAGCATCCACTAAAGGCAACATATCATCTCTCCATTGCTAAAACACATCGACACCTGACATTGTCTCCTCCCTTCTCTCTACAACCTGTATTCACTACATTCAACACAAACGTCATCTCAAACTTAAGCTTTCCTTGGATGATCTCCTATTAGAATACTTAAAACTTGCTGCCGAATCTTTTGCTTATCCTGTCCGCATAGTTATCAGTCGATCCGTCAGTTTTTCCCAAGTCTCAAACCTCTGAAAGCAACCTATAATAACCCCTCTTCACAAAGAAGGTAAATCAAATGAACTAACAAACTACAGACCCATCTCTTTATTATCCCATCTATCAAAACTACTTAAAAAGTATGTACACTTGCAACTACTAAACTACTTTATCCATAAGAAACCTTTTACACCCACGCATCATGGATTTAGGCCTGCACACAGCACAACAACGACCCTTATTTCCTTTACTGATATAGTAAACAAAGTTATGGACTCTGGACAGTTAACCTCCATAATACTACTAGATGTGTCAAAGGCCTTTGACACAGTATGACATGACAAACTTCTGCAGCAACCTTCTTCACTAGGATGTTCACAACCCTGCCAACAATGGTTTAACAGCTGTCTAACCAATAGCAGTGTATTAAATGGCAAGGTTACCTATCACAATACGAGACTAACCAAACAGGAGTCCCACAGGGATCCATACTTGGACCACTCCTGTTCAATAGCTTTATCAATAACCTATGCACTGCCTGTATACATAGCGCAATAGTCCAATACGCTGACAATTCCACCATTAGCTCCTCATCTAACAACATACCGAACCTTCTGCAAATAACACAAAATGACTTCACCTCAATAGAATATTGGCTAAATGAACCACAACTACTGCTTTACTCCAACATAACAAAACTTCTACCTTTTACTCCCAACACGTTCTCATCTGAATTTAAAAGCTAAACAGAAACTTTGTAATATAAGCTACTAGGTGTCAGCATAGACAATAAACTCACATTTGAACAACACATACACAACACTATATTTAAAAAAAAAAAAAAAACACTTCAAACTTGGGACACTCTATAGACATAAAACATGGATCGTTATACCAAAAGAATGCTAGCCAATATCTACTTGATCCCCTCTCTACTATACGGAGCTCCTATTTTCAGCACCCTTTACTTGCCCCTAAAAAATAAACTTCGGCCCTGCTACTACAAGATCACCAAATTTGCCACAGGCTTATCATACCACTCCCACCACTGCAAAGCAAGTCTATATCACATAGTCAAAGTTCTGTAACTTTGACTACCATATGTATGAACACATATGTCCAAAGTTACAGAACTTTGACTATGTGTTAAAAAAAAAAAAGAGAGAAAACAAAATAAAAAGTTGTATGCAGGGAGACAAGCCCCCCTGCACCCCCGCTCTATAAATATACCAACTCCGAGGTCACGCTATAGTGCAGTAAAGGGAAAACGTGGGGGGTGCAGGGGGGCTTGCCACCCTGCTTACAACCCTCAGTTATGTTTTTTACAATCGAAGTATGACAACTTCAAACTTATGGTTTCAACCATATCACGTTCGAAGTGGTCATACTTCAACTACATGATATAGAACTTGCAAAGCTTTCCCACATCATCTTGACTATCTGTAACTATCTATTACACATAAAATAATATACAAACCAGATTCTTTTCCCACTCTAAAATCTATGCTGCACAGCTACATTCCTTCTAGAACTCTCTATTCATTAGGCAAACAACTAATAAGTGTTCACAAACCCAATAGAAGAGCCGGCCAGTGTCTTTATTCTTATGCTATAGATAAATTATGGAACACTTTACCAGAACAAATTACTAGTATTGATAATTCCCAGAAATTCAATATTATACTAAAAACCACCTTCTTAACTCATACACCTGCCTGTGCTCTAAAACAAACATGTAACCCACACATGCCCCCCTCAACCTTTCATAGTTATCTTTCTCCCAAACATTTGTTCCATCATCCACCTATGCCATTTTCTTTTCTTTACTCACTCACCTTCAGCTACCTACTACATACTACTTATCCTTCACTAACCCCCCCCCCCACTACCTTTTAACTTAAAACTCCCTCTTACCCCCTTTTCTCCTACTTTTCCTATTGGCTTATTCCTTTATTCATCTCTCAAACAGCCAACATGTTATCCTTGCTTTTTCCTCTAACCCTCCACTTTATTACCACTGTTAATGTCCTTCAATATAAACCTCCTTCGATGTCTCCAATTATTATCAAACATTTATTGCATTACTTATTCTTGAATCTGCTGATAATCTAACAGAGAATGCATTTTTTTACATTTGCCTTTCGTTTATATTTTGTTAAACAGATCACATCTCTTACTGTAAATGCTATTTCAGCACCTCCATTTTAACTTGTGTACAAATTATTGTAACAATGCTTGCAACTCTACTTGTGTTTTCTTTATATATATGTAATATTTTACTACGTTAAAAGCTGTTATACATTGTTGGAGCTTTTCTCCCTGGACTCTGCTGATGAGGTTTTGACCCAGTCAGACTTTCCCAGTCACCAAATGTCAATAAATAAAAAATAAAATACTAGAAAATCATATACTACCAAATGTATTCTAGTTGGTGCCAGTGACATAAACAGCACCCATTCAGGGCTAGCTGTTCTCTGGTTTTACAGTATTTGTGTGAGTTACTATCCTATGGCCTTTCTTATTCATTTATGGACTTTCTTATTCATTTATCGGGCATTTCTGCACATTTGCCCATAGATCCTCCTGTTCTAAATCAGTCGCATGTCAAAATGTGTTTGAAAGGGGTTTTGCATAGCAGGCAAAGAACTATAAACTTGATTCCTTCTTTAGGTCTAGACCATGTTTTGCTAGGACCATTCTCCAGGGGCTTCTGGACCCTTCTTCCAAACATAATTAGCTATGGTAATCTACCCATATAGCTAAAGCTGCTGTTGCAGTGATCAATACAAAGAACATAATAGAGTTGTGTAAGTTGAACTTTTTATAACAGTAGATGTTCGAATGATCATTGCTACAGTAGCCACTCCCTCCCTCCATTCCCCTTGTTTTTGGTACTTTTTTTGTTTTCCAGGGTATGGACATTTTATTTTTTCTTTGTTATTACTAGCATTGTCCTTTCAGAGCTCAGACTCATTGCTGTGCTGGCAGGAAAGCCCTGAAGGATTTTTGCACCCAAACTTATCTTTTAATCAGCTCATCTTAAGCTGTTCAACAGTTTGGAAGTATGGAAGGTGCCCTAAAGCTTTGGAAGCTGGCAGGCTGTTACATCCTTCGCAGGATATAACCCATATAGCTAAGGCTATGTACTTCAGTAATAATTCTTAACTACAGAAGTTAATCACTAAATGACACTTTTCTTCCTGAAATAGTAATACAAATTACCCCCAATTTACTTCCTTTATACTGTGCTTGTATCTGTGTAGAACAATCTATTGGGATTTATAATAGCATAGAACTAATACCACTTACAATTTTACCATCTTCCTCTTGGCACTTTAAAAATTAATCTCTACTTACAAATACAGCTAACGCAGGTTTCTTATAACTCTCCAAGTAATACATATATGTCTGTTAGAATACATAACCCTCTAACAAATAATATAATGCTAAAATCTGAATTAATGCTTCCGGTGCAGCAGTATATTACTAGTAATTATTTTTTCATAGATAGATAATTTACAAGAAGTGTTTTGTTACTTTACCACACCAAATTTTTTTAGATTGTTTTCTTTAGTGCATGTTAAGAATCATAAATGTATGCTCTGTATTTTAAAAATTATTTGTCTGTTATGACTTTTGCCAAAGGTGACAAGAATGATGTAATCTGAGATAACCCAGCAGAAATGTTTGTTAGTAAATTAAGAACCATCTCAGAGAGAAGGTCAGTGCATTGTGTATCTTGTGGTGAGACAAAATGGGATCAGTTTTTATTTTTAATCAACTACCCTTTTCTTTCAAAGACTTGTGTTGAATTCAGTAAGATCTCATATCAGTGAGCGTATGGTAGTGTGTCCTTATCTCAAATGTTGTGCAGTCTTGTAATATGAGGGCTGTATATGGTGTTGCTTTTTCAAGCCAACTTGATTCAAGTCAGCCTTTTGCATATAAAAGGAGTATAGTTTTACAGAGTCATTGTTAGACTATAGATTCTTGCAGAAGCATTTGACATTATCCATGTAAAGATGTTAGCAATAACAACAATGCTAATATTGAGAAGGAATGTTTCATTGAGTAGTAATTGTATTAGTTTTGTTTTTGTCTTTTACCAGTTGTACAGTTGTACCTTATAGAGGAATTTATTCTTCCCCATCCAGCCTGGCACTGGTACTCCTTTGTGGCCCTGTGGGGTGGTCTCCTCTTTCCAAAGAGGAAAGCAGTTGGTTCCCGTCATCTTTTGTACAGTATGGTAAGGAGAGTGAGAATCAGGCAGTGTTAAGCAATCATAAAATGGCTGCCTCAGAATTTTTCAGTTATGCCTTAATGTTAGCAGGCTTGATGTTGTACCTCATTTGGTCTTTTACAGATGTATACGTATATACACTTGTTTTTGGAGCCAGAGAGTAGTGTTGTCCTTAACTGGCTTTTGCTCCCATGCCCCAGTTTCTCAAACTGCACATATACTTCTAGTCTAACCCATTGGTATCACCTCTGCAGTGGAATGAATACCAGCCAATCTCCCTGAGATGAATGACTTGACATAAACCTCTCCCTCTTTCCTCTTAGCATCTGGCTTCTTCATTGCAACTTGCCTGCTATTCAAACTCAAATTGCTTAGCTTATGTGACTGTGTCTCTTAGCTGGTTTTATTGGGCATTTAATTAGTTGATAGGAGAAATCAAAAAAAGAAAAGTTGGTTATTGGTAAAAGCCTACTGAGGTAGTCATTGAAGACTTTCAAGGCTTAATGTTGAGCCTACTACTTTTCAGAGATATTCCAAAGCCATTAAAGTGTTATGACTATTCATACCTTCCACTGGCCTACCTCATGCCATACTTCCTTCCCTTGGCAGGGCTGTACCAGTCAATCTTGGAGTAAATTTATCATGACCATTCCAGTCATCTATTTTATGTTTAAAGGAAGATGGTGAATTGCGCTGATTAACATGCAGGGGTAGCTTATTACAGAGGTTTAGGATACTTGGGTTATAAACATGTCCTTGCATGATGCTTTTTATCTGCTGGTGAAGATTAAGGCCCCTGGTTCTAATATTGATGGAGATATAGGACTTGCAGAGGTCCAGGACAACTGGGTCTCCAATGCAGTGGTAGTGAGACAGAGAACTCCCCTCAAAAGTCTGTAAGACACTGAATAAAGCATTGGAGCTTTTTAGATGTTCTTGGTAGTTCATAGATTTTAGGCCTGCGGTCTGTTTGGTTAAGCACCTTTGGGGTCTATCAGATATGTTTATTCTGATTCATTTCAAAGGGGTCATTGCATTTGGTAAATAGTCTGATCAATGCTGACTTTAAGGGAGTGATCTTGAAATTCCTTTGGCAATTAGCTGTGATAAATAAAAGGATTTCTGGCAAACATTGCCACAAAATGTTCAAAAAAGAACGAGTCCCTGACTACATTTTTGTCTTGTAGTGGTTGCCTAGAGGGCAGAGGGTTTGCTGACAATACTACATTTTTGAAGCTTTTAGTTTTAGCCTGTTTTTACTACACCAAGAAATTACTAGAGAGAGTTCTTTATAGAAGGTGTCAGAGGGTGATTTAACAACTCCAGTGTGCAGGTGTCTGCAAACTTTCTTAACATGAGGTCTTACCTCTGTCCTTGGAGGACTGAGAAGTAAATGCCAAAATGGAAAATCTCAGCACCCTTTTGGTCTGTTTTCTCAATTATAATTACAGGTTGCTCATTTTGGTCAACAGAATACACTAGCGGCTATAGATGTGGCAGTAGAATTAATTTAAGTAAAGATGAACAAATATTTTTTTCTTATACATGAGCCATAGACAAATCATGAAAATTATATAAAACAAACTTGTACATATTAAAAGGTAGCCTTTAGTCAACACTTAATAAAGTTCCTTGGCCATGGAAGGCTGGTGAGCTGAGGCACCATGGCATTTCATTAAGTCTTGTCAAAAACCACACCCAGACTACACACACCTGTGACATAAATTCCAAAGTATTTCTCCTGTAGTGATGGGGAGGAGAAGATGAGGTAGATGGATAGTAGAGTGTGTACCAGCAAAAAGTACAGTTGTGTAAAATCTTACCATAACAGTAGATGTCAATGCCTTCACCGCTGCAGTATTCATTACAAATGGGGCTGCCCTGCTGTGAATCCCACTGTCCGGCCCATTTACCAAAGTCTGCTGTTACTTTAAGGTACGCTGAACATCACCTGCATGCACTTTGCGTAGTGTAAGGCATAAAGGTGACGTTCAGGTGTACCATCCTAAGAACGGATTACCCCAGTAGGAACAGCAGTCCAAGGAAAACCAAGGAGAACCTAAACATCCAGGAAGGGAAAAAAAAAACTCGGAGGATGGAGGGAGGGAGTGAATACTGCCGCAGTGAAGGCAAGGACAGGTACTGTTATGGTAAGATTTCACACAACTGTATGTCCTTACATTTACTGCTGCAGTATTCATTACAAATGGGAGTGGCAAAGCTCAAGAAGAAACTCGGGAGGAGGAAGCAGCAGCAGAGCCCTCTAATAAGCCATGGAGAATGGCATTAACAAAACCAGCCCTAGCTCTGGAGATACCATCCAACTGGTAATGTTTGTTAAAGGTATGCACAGAAGTCCAGGTAGCAGTATCAAGAATAGAATTAGCATCTAAGCCTTTGAAAAAAGCACCAAAAGAAGCCACAGCTCTAGTAGAATGAGCCTTTACAGAAGAAGGAAGGCTCTCGACATGAAAAGTGCAACAAAAGGAAATAGCCTTTGAAATCCAAGTGGAAATAGTTGGTGGTAAACAGCCAAACCTAAAGATCTAGGATGAAAGAAAACAAATAACTGGTCAGATTTTGTGATTGACAGCTCAGATTCTATTTGGATAAAACTAAAGCTAGCACAGCTAAGGTATGCAGCACCCTCTCACTGTCAGATTGCGGAGAGGGGGGAAAAAGTAGGCAAATTAATAGACTGATTAAGTGACAACTCATTAATCACCTTGGGCATGAAAGACGAATTAGTACGCAAGGACACCCTGTCCTCATGAAATATCAAAAAATGTGAACAAGCCTTATAAGGGCTTGCAACTCAGACACCCATCTGGCAGTAGTAAGAGCTAACAAAAGAAGTGTCTTCCAAGAGCAATGTTGCAAGGAAGCTGAAACAGCAGGCTCAAAAGACATTGAATTTAACACTAGGGATGTATTTCATCCCTTTAGATAATAATGTAAAATGTTCAGTTTTTAAATCGATACCTGTATAATTGTATATTTTAAAATCCTTATAAATATGTACTATCTCGTCATCCTTCTTATTTGCTTCTAAACTTAAGTTAACCAAGTGTAAAATATCATTTTGTTCTTCACTGTCTAGTAGTAGTAATTCGCATGTGAAACAAGTGTATGATTAATATATTCCAAAAACTGCACTAAATGTCACATGGTCAAATCCAAATCAAAAACATGTCATCCAAAATTTGGTGTAGTTCTTAATATATTTCATATACTCAGATTTAAATATGTATTGGTCTTCCCAATATGACATGATATAATTAGCAAAAATGGGTGCGCAAGCGGCCCCCATTGCCACACCAGTACTCTGACTAAAATATTGGCCTTCAAACCAAATAAAATTGTGTTTCAAAACCATTTCCATCAAAGTCACGTAAACATTAATGTCATCTTGGTCATATAAACCTGTAGCTAAAAACTGGGTTTCAAACCATAAAAGACCTTCTTCCTGCTGTATAACAGAAAACAAATTGCATACATCAATAGTTACCAAATGCATGTTATCAATAAACTGAAAATTATTTAAATTTGACAAAAATTGCCAAGAGTCCTTACAAATGTATTTAAAATACTGCAAACCTCTTTTTAGATGGAAGTCTAAATATTTCCCTATAAAGCACGCACTCGAGGCTCTCCTCAGTATGGAGAATATCGATATCTGTGCAGTAACAGAAACCTGGTTCAAGGCTCCCGAGAGCACCCCAGCACTACCAAGGTTATACCTCATACCATGCTTTTCAGCCCCAAAACTCGGACCGAACCACAAAAAGAGGGGGAGTATCCGTATTCATCAAAGATACCCACACCTCCAGGTTAGTGGCACTGCACGAAGCATCAGAGACCATCCATGTGCAACTAACAGTGGGCAAAACTGCCTTTCAGTTTGTAGCCTGCTACAGACCACCCTAACAAACTCAGGAACCCCACTCAGCTTTCCTGAGAACACTGGAGAATATGAAGGTCTCTCCAAACACCATCATATTGGGTGACTTCAACTACCCAAACATAAACTGGGAGCACTACTCAAGCCCCAACACCCTTGCCCAATGCTTCCTAGAATTTATAAACTCAAATGCTATGGAACAACTGGTCACCACTCCCACAAGAGGGGAAAACATATTGGACCTGATCATCACCAACATGGGGACTCTATGTTCCATACCAGAGGTATACCCCTCATTGGTAAGATCTGACCATAAATTAATCTCACTGGACATCCATATCCCGTCCCCACCCCCAGCCAAGGAAACCACGTTGAAGAACTTCTCAAAAGCAAACTTCACACTTCTCAAAACCGAGGTGGAATCCTTCAAAGCCCCCGGGCCAGTGGAAAATACGGCCCAAACCGCAGAATCCTTTACAAACGCATTCTATAGACACCTATAGGAATGCATGGATTGTGCTATCCCAAATAAAACCAAGACCCACTCCTCCAAAGGCAGGAGACCTGTCTGGTGGACCCCAGCCATAAATAAGCTATACAACAGAAGGAGGAAGCTACTACATGATAGAGCAAAATCCCAAAAAGGGAAGGCATCTCTGATCAGTACTAGCAAGAAACTACGATCCTTCATAAAATTATCTAAGGCCAGCTTCGAAAGAAAAATTGCACAAATGCTAAAGATAATCACAAGGCCTTCTTTAGTTATGTCAGGAACCTGGGTGGCAACTCCCAGATATGCTCTGAGTTAGTGCAAAATGACAAAAAATACACTGAACCCACAGACATTGCCAAAATCCTAGCAGACAGGTTCAGTGCAAACTTCTCCCCCCCTTCCCCCCAAAAGAGCAAATGTGTATCCCAACAGAGTGTAGCCTCCCTGACATCACAGATGCACAGGTGAGAGCTGCCCTCTCCAAAGTAAAAAACACAGCATCAGTGGGACTGGACGGTGTCCCGGGCTGCGTCTTACATGAGCTCCAAGAAGAACTGAACCCTCACATAAAGTCACTGTTCAGTCTCAGCCTTACTACAGGATATGTACCCAAGGAATGGCGTACAGCAACAGTGGTCCCACTCCACAAAGGTGGTGCCACAACAGACCCCGGAAACTATCACCTTATAAGCCTGACTAGCCTGGTCTGCAAAGCTATGGAGCGTATCATCATGGAACTCATAAACAAAGACATTGGGAACCTCCAAACACTGGATCCTACCCAATTCGGCTTTGTTAAGGGCAGATCTTGCCTCTTGAACCTGGTCGACTTCTTTGACACAGTCACCAAGGCCATAGATGAAGGGAAGGTAGTCCACACAGCCTACCTGGACCTCGCAAAAGCCTTTGACACAATACCCCACTCGGGCATCATAAATAAGCTCACCAGCTTAAATATCAACCCCTATGTCACAAGATGGGTTGCAAACTGGCTCAGGGATAGAACCCACATGGTCAGAATTGCAGGTGGCATGTCAGACTCTAAACCAGTTACAAGTGGCGTCCCACAAGGCTCAGCCTGGGACCTCTCTTGTTCGGTATATATTTCTCTGGGGTACAGGCTAACACGGGAGGACTATGGCTGACCAAGTTCACAGATGACTGCAAACTGGGTGCCATAATCGACTCGCCGACTGACACAAGCATCCTCCAAAAGGGTCTCTCAGAGATGGATAACTGGTGCCAGAGCCATGGCTTAAAGCTAAATGCCAAAAAGTGCATAGTCATCCCCTTTGGGGAAAACAAAGTGCCCACAAATTACCACATAGGTGGTAATCCATTAAGTACGGAAGAAGTAATTAGGGATATGGGGACCCAAGTAGATAGCAATCTCTCCTTTGACAATCACGTTGCCAAAGTGGTTAGAAAGACCTTCTATATAACCCACCTTATCACGAAAGGGTTCACATCTAGATCAAGAGAGGTCATTGTGCCCCTCTACTCATCAGGCCCATAATTGAATACAATGCCCCATTTGGGATCTACCTTACCCGACACCTGCAGCAACTGGAAAGACCCCAAAAGTACCTCACCAAGAGGATCAAGGGACTCAAGACAGATGCCCTATGCAGTTAGGCTAAAGAAACTCCAGCTTTACTCAGTTGCTTACCGCTTATTCAGAGGCGATCTGTGCCTGACGTATAAAGCCATGTCCAAACCAGAATTAATGGACATGTTCCACCTCAGGAAATCCAAATCCCTTAGAGCTACACACTCCAGGGACTTAAACCTCAGCACAGAAATAAATAGGACATGCTGGAGGGACAGATTCATATCCCAGAGGCTCCCCTCAATCTGGAACAAAATCCCAATCCATGTTAGGCAGAGCCCCTCAGTGACCCTCTTCAAGAGAAATCTTGAGTGGATGGGAGATCATAGGTTTACCCCTGGGATCTCTTCTGTGTCCCTACTAGACAGAGGCACAGTAAACTAACCTTAAAAGGGCTATCTTCTGTGACCTACTATACAGAGGCACAGTCAACTAATATAAAAGGGTGGTGAAAGCCAAACACACTCTGGCTAGGCTTATAAATGCCCTAGGGCAGATAGCCTAGTATCAACCTACGAAGCATGTTTTACTTCTCTTTGCATCAACATTGAGCCTAAATTTAGGATTATTTAACCCTTTGTGGATTTTAGGCAACCTGAAATATTTGCCACTACTGGATATTCAGTTTTCATATAATTATATGCATCAGCATCAATTTGTCTTTGTAATAACATATCCTCCAGTGCCAAATCCAGCCTTCTATATAATATATTAATCCCATTTAATGAAATTTTTCAATAGGCATCATCATTTAAAAGGGCTGATAAACTATTCAAATAATCACTCTCATCCATTATTACTACTCCATTGCCTTTATCAGGCTTCGTGATGCTTTTTTTTTTTTTATCTTTGGAAATCTCTGACAATAATACACTTTCTTCTGCAGTTAAATTGTCACATGGGACATCACAGACATGTTTATACACCTCCCTTATGTCCAGTTCACATAGTTTTTCAAAAATCCCAACTAAATTGCATAAAGGGGGGTTAAAAGTGCTCGGTTTACACAATTTTTTAGTACTATCATAGTTGTTAGAATTATTGTCACCAAACCATGCACGCAAATTTAATTTTCTTGTGAAAAGCTTTAAATCAATTAAAGTATCCGCAATCCTGCCCCTTCTACTTGGGGAAGAAGTTAAACTTTTTGCTAACAAATTTGCATGTGCTACATGTATATGCTTGTTAGAGTAATTATAAATTTTAAAATCTCCTGCAGTATTTAATATAACATTTGGTAAGATACCCACTTCATCATTCAATGGAATATTCATAGAGCCCTCCAGTCCATCACATTCACTCCCAGCATAGTAGCCACTAGGGTTGTTTTCCATTACAGTAGGATAGTCAAATTTTGTTGACTATGTGATGTGATGGACAACAACCCTAGTGGTTACTATGCTGGGAGTGAATGTGATTTTATATATATATTGTAGAGAGCAGTAAGTTTTTTGCCCAGAGTCTCACATGAGACTGGTTTTAAAACAGAATTTATCAGTGGAGTCAGTAGAAAGGTATGGGTATCAAACTTTGTGGAAATAGAAGATGGGAGTGTTGCTGAATAGTAATAGCTTGAAGTAGCTGGAGTTTTTATTGGCATCTCAAATGTCACTGGGATCTCAACGCTGATCCCTAATCTTTATGGTCTCAGCTTTGTGACTGCATTGTTGAGGAATGCAGCATAAAAAAACTGTGTACTTCACTGGGAGGCAAAATCTGACTTGTTTACAGTATTGTTGGCACTCTGTCCTTGCCTCCCAGTGAAGTGTGTACCATACCTTAATACACCTAAGGAAATCTTTAAAGAGACATCACCTATGCTTGTCCACGTTATAAGAAAATCTCTTCTGTCTCCCTAATTCTTAATAGTCTCCAACAACAAGCTACAATGATATAAAAACTAACAAGCCTGCCTGAAATATCTCTCATCTTACTTGCATTTCTCTCTGTGCATAAGAATCATAAACTGTACAAGGCAGCTGGACCATGTAACCATTTATGCTTGCCAGTACATACTCTTAGACCTTATCTCCATTGTTGAGGTCATCTCAAAGTCATTCACCATGGCTTTGTTAAATTTCTGTTACACATAGGTCTTCTCATTAGTGATTGCTGCAGCGTCTGCCTTTCTCGTTTGTCCATACCTGTCATTCAGATTTGGAACCCCCCTGTTAATATTACATGGAAAGCATCTTTCTTTAACCTGATAGCTTCCCTCATCACCACAATTTGGTTCTTTGATTGCTCCAATGGCATGACCCGGTGACTTTCTAGCCACAGGTGCTTGCCCCACTTCAGCTGTTGAGATCTCGAACATGGTCCATTCTGACTCAACATCACTAATGTCTGCATATGCATGAAAGAAGCTGTTATGGTGGTGTTACCAACTTGGAGGGCTGTATTTCAAAGGAACAGCTCACCTGATCTTAACCTGAATGGTGTATTTTGGGGGGCTTCTGTGCAAGTTATGGACACAGGCATAGCTGTTTCATCTAATGCCTTGAACCATTTCTCGATATTGCACCTCTGCAGTCTGGTAGCTGGTGCACCTGAAATGCAGGAGCCATCCAACCAACCAGGTTATTTTTCTTTCTCCCACCCCTGGCCTTGCTCTGCTGAGGAGCAATCAAAAAAGTCTGTTATTAGGTACCTCGGACTCCAGGAATGCAGGAGCCAATTGGTCGCTTTTTGATGCCCTGCTCCTGATGCTTCTTCCTAAAAAGAAAAAAAAAGGAACTAAATCTTGTTTCTTTTAAACCGTAGCAAACTGCTTGATACAAATGTAGCAAGCAGTTGTTACAGTTTAGACTGCACATGGAGTGCTACATTGCTCAGCTTTGACTGTAAATGCAATACCGGCTTTTAAAAGCTGGTACTCACTAAAGAGCAATTGGGATCGGATGGCCAGTCTTCCCATAGCACTTTGCTCCCAGGGCAGTTGCCCCACCTTCACCCTGCCATAATTACACTACTGGTCTGTTTATAACAAACACCATGTTCAAATCCAAAGATGCACATAGGTTTACCTGGGTCTAGAGCTCCTTGGGCCACTGATTAGTGACTGAGTTTACAGTTGTGTAATCAGATCAGAATCCTCACGTTCTTTAGGAATCCTGTCACAGTCAAATTCAGTGTACCAGAAATATCTGATAAGTACTGGATGATGATCTTCCTTGAGCCGATTTTAATGAAGGATGAGTGAAACAGGATACGAAGGAATGGAACGTTTTATTGTTAAAATGTTTTTTTTGAATGTGTATATACATCTTATTTTGATGTTCAAATCATTGACCTAATGTGGAGTTATGGTTGATTTGAAATGACAAGGGCAAGATAATATACAGGTGCTCAAGTGTTTGTAAAATAGTTTATGATGGAATTTTTTATTAAATATGTTCATGTTCTGAAGAAAAGTAGCCCTTAGTGAAGAAAATCTTAACTTGAAACATGAATTTGGGCTAGAAAACAATGCTACCAGTTTTATGTAGTTTATATTAATGTATGTGTGCTTCATCATTTTCACTGCATGTGGAAAGCTGCCTCTAACACAGACTCCCACTGCATGTGGAAAGCTGCCGCTAACACAGACCCCCCCCCTCATAACCTCTGTAGTTATCAGAAGCCATTTAGTAACATAGAAGGCAGGATGTATTCGTAGACAGCTTGCATAGTTCTGGGTAAGGCTGTTTCAGTTCATTGACCCCCCACCCCCATTGCTCAGTAACATATCTCTACTGTACCGAACAGCAGGAGGATTTGGCTGTGGTAGTTTGGGAGATGGTACCTCCTAGAGCACTGCTGTGAAGGCTAAAGCTTGTCTGAATTAAAACATAACTTTTGTTAAAGGTTAAAAGTCCCAGACACCTTGGTTGTCCAGTCTTCAAGGATACGTCAAAAAATGCCTGTATAGAATTGATAGTTTGTATTAACACACAGTTGTTATTGTTTTGGTGACTTGTATTAGTTACAGGAGAGAGGTATTGCAGAGGAAACATGTTTTGCCTCCATGTATGGTAATATTTCATGTTGAAATTGGAGCAGAATAGATATGCACTGATATGGGCACTGAAAGATTTATAACATGTTTGAATAATAACATCAGACTTGGATTTGGAATATGCTTCATTACAGGATAAAGAGCAAATTATTTTGGTTTAAGATTGTTTGTGAGGTAAGAATGTAGTCAGGTTGTGTATTTTATTTTATTTAGTTTGTTTAATGAGGTAGTACACTGATTACAGTAAACCATTTTAATGCACAGCCTGGGTGAGTAAATTCACAAAAAATAAATAAATAAAAATAAAACAAATTCTCAAAAGTGGTGTAATTACAGAAGGCAGAAAGGCAGAGAATCCCAATGACAATTGAAACAATATTTAAATAGTATTAACACAGTAGAGGGAAAGAATGTATTCTCTGCTAGTAGTAATCCTAGCAGGAGTTTGACGCTTGTTTATGGATAAATGGTAAGAGTCCATAGAGTATATCTGAAAATACAGGATTCCCTTAGTATCAAAGGTGGTTACTAGGCTAATGGCCCTAGAACCTATTAAAATCCTAACCGTTTATGCCCTGATTTTCCCAATTATCAATGCCCACAGGCTAGAACAGCTTTGGTATATGCCTGTAACTTAGGGCATCTACAAACTGCCCTTGTCCATAAAGGCCAATGGTGACAAGTTTGAGGTAAATTTGAGATTTCCCATCTAATATTCCAAACTGTGTTTGAATAGACTTAGGGAAGAGCTCTGTTTCATATAAATGGGGAATCAAGTCCAGAGAATGGGTAATTTCTGGGACACATACCTGTTCCTCCATCATTTCTTATGTTATTTTAAAAAAGAAATGGCGTTTGTAGTGCAGAAAGTAGGTGTTAGAGGTTATATGAAACCTCAGTTTACAAATTCAATATGAGAGTTGTATAACCAGGTCATACCTTTTGATAATAGGAGAAAAGGATGCAATAGTAACAGAGGGGCGGCCACGGTGGTACAGCGGTTAGCATTGTGACCTCACAGCAAGAGGTTCCCTGGTTCGATCCTTGGCTGAGGTGCCTTCTGTGCGGAGTCTGCATGTCCTCCCTGTGGTCACATGGGTTTCCTCCGGGTGTTCCGGTTTCCTCCCACATCCCAAAGACATGCTGTAGGTGGATTGGACACTCTAATTGGCTCTAGGTGTAAGTGTGTGCATGTGTGTGCCTTCTGTGGAAGGTTGGGCGATGGGCTGGCAACTCGACACCGTAAACCTCTACTGCCAATCATGAGTGGACAGGTGATCCGCTGTGGTGAACCCTAACCGGGAAAAGCTAAGAAGAAGAAGTAACAGAATTTATTCATATTGGGAAGGGAGAGCCATTAGTATGTATTTTTACATGCAGTTATTGTGTGTATAAATCATGACTGCTGTTAGGAAATATTGGCATACATTACCGACAGGTGAGACATTGCAAGACATTCTCCCTTCTCCATCTTTTGTTTTTTGACAGGGTCCACATTTGGCAGGCAAAATAGTACATAGTCACTATGTCAACAGACCACATAGACCATATAGAGAGAAGGGGGAATATCTATACCTATCAACTTCTTATGTAAAATATTCTACATCAGTCCATAAATAAATTTGGTTAGAAAGTACCAAACTCCCTGACAGAATTTACATATTGATGACAAGAATGCTCTACTGATTTTCATTTACTATTATTGTATTATGCAATTTGTTATTGTAATAAATGTTTGTGGTACTGACATTATTTTTTGAAATATGTGCAAAATTGAGAGGTATAAGAATGTCCCATATGGGCACCATGCAGCTTTGTACATACATGCCAGTAGGGGACACTTGTGTTTTGAATGGCATTGGATATTGCACAGAGCAGTACTTAAGTTGTCAATCAGAAGCTTTAATTCTTTTGTGAATGTTTGAAGATTTAGATTGGAAAAACAAAGTTTACAGCATATAAATGACATTAAGAAAGAAATGTCTACTAACACCTTAGCTAGACTTTTTTGTCTAGCTCACATGATTTGGATTGTCTTAAATTTATAATTTTGCCCCCCCCCCCCCCCCGATATAAAATGTTGGTCCCAAAAAAGTTATTTTATTGTGAAATATTGAACATACCAATAACATGGTTTAAATGTAGAAATTAATTGGGCAGCTTTTTTCTAACCCGAGATCTTTTGAAAAGTTGATATTATATGTATTATTTATTTTGCACCGTCATTTTATGAGAGTATTTGAATTAATTATTTTAACTCCTAGAGCATATAAACAATGAATGAATTTTTAATTTGTCTTGAAGGCTGGAGAGCTGAGTCATCAGGCACTTTTAATCTTTAATAAAAGTTAAGTTTTAATTCGGATAAGAGTCTGTATTTATTGTCAATTGTTTTATTCAAGGCTGGTGTAGTAGACATATGTGGATGGTAAATTGTCTAATACTGTGATTAATAATTATCTGCCCTAGAAAGTGTCCTTGTAGAGTGGTGCACAAAATCTGTAAGTGTATGCAGCAGTTTAGCTAAGTATGTGTATGTGTGTGTGTATATATATATATATATATATATATATATATATATATCTGTGTGTGTGTGTATGTGTATATATATATATATATATATATATATATATATATATATATATATATATATGTTTCAGTGGGAAGCAGTTTGTGCAGGGGTGGGGGGACAGCTTCCCCTTGTTCAGATTGCCACTCTAGGTAAATAGTGCAGTGTGTGGTGTGGGGGGCAGTATGTGAGTGGCTTCTGTAAGTGTCAACACGTGTTTAATGACGGTTGCCTCATGTGACCTGGGCTCTCAGGCATTGATCACATGTGGTTCAGTCCTTGTGCCTGTTGTTAAATCAGCATACACTCACATGTATATAAATGCGTGTGTATGTATGTTTGCATAAGTGCATGTGTGAATCTGGACTTCAGTACTAATGACCCAGCTAAGGAGGCTGCATGTCTTGTGGTACATCATACAAAGAGTTCAGTATAAATGCTTGTGTTTGTGTTGTTACTCGCTATCATGACCAAATGCCCATATGCCACATGGCTTGTTACCAAAATTCTGGAAAAGCACTAAGGAATTGTGAGTGATTGTAAATATCAGTGCAGGCTTGGAGAAAATGAGGGGGCAAAGTTTATTAGAATGCCGGGTGCCATGACTAGGGAGTTTTAGATCATATTTTACAGGAGTAGGAATAGAGGACTTGCATATGTCACTTGTGTTGGTCATGTTTTTGCTACCAAGAGCTCATGCATGGTTGTTAGCAGAGGTATTAGTAGGGGGTGCAAGCTAGGCAAGAAATGTTTGCCATTGACAGTAGTTTTTCTCTTAGCAACATCATTGGTCTGGAATTTTCAAGGACAGCGGAAAAGCAATAGCTACAATGTTCCTAATGTGGGGTGCTTTTCTAGCCCTTATTCTCATTTTTCTGATGTGTTCTGATTTAGTGCATGTATTATATTCAGTAGGGAAGTGAGTTAGAAAATTTGTACAAAGACCACAGCTGGCCCCTGCCTCTCCTGAAAGATTTCTGCTGTGGTATGATCCATCTGAAAGAGGCTCCTCTGACTTGTCTGTTGCGTAGTAGAAAATATTACTGCTTCAGCGGCAATATTGGCACTAATTTGCTTGGTTGAGATTAACAAATATGCCAAGGATGGAACAGATTGTAGACGGCATTCAAAACATTTTATGAAAAATATAAAAGATATATTGATAGCAGGGAGTCATCTTTCAGAAATAATGATAACTTGAAAGGGACAAGGGTCACTGAAGGAAGGGGGACTGTGGTGTCACCAGTAATAGAATGAGTCTCATTTGTAAAGGACTGATGAGTAATGTGTGTTTTCCAGAGGTGGAGTAGGACATAATGTTTTAGTAGATAAGTTAGAGACATTTTAATTTAGAGAGGATGGAATTTGGTAAGGCTTTTGTTTTGATGGTATTTAAATCAAGAGTAAGCTATTAAACAATAATTAATTATGTTTATCTAGGAAGTTGCCTGCACCTATACAAGGGAAGTGAGTATTGTCTGGAGCAGCCATTGTGAGCATTTTGTATTTCCAATAAAACACTAGATTTAGTTGTTCTGAGTGTTTTAAGAGGCAAAGACCTTGCCAATAAAAACAGGCCAAAAATATGAGGCAAAAACCTGGACATTCTGCAAAAATCTGTACAGTTGAGAGGTACTGAAGCAGGGCTAGTTTGTCAGTAGAGAAGGCTAACAATTTTTTTCTGGTGATAGAGTATCATTTTAATTATTCAGAAATAAATACTGCGTGTGTATTATAGGCAGATGTCCAGATCTCTAACAGAGCAAATGCTTGACATTATAGGTTCATAAATTAGTACTAGGCGAAGTGCCCTTGTGGGCTATTTGTCTAGCCAGTTGTCTCATGTGAGAATCAAACCCTGAATTATGTGTTTGTAAGGTAAACACCTTGACCATTATGCTAACCTCTCACCTACCCAAAGTGTAAATGGACAGTTTAAATATAACCTAAAGAATGCATGGCCACTGCAGAATTTGAGAGAGAGTATGGAGCTATGGATTTGGCTCAACATCACGCCATGTTGTGAGATTGTAAGTGGGAACAAATAGAAGCCCAAGCAAAGAGAAGTTTGAGAATACTGAGCAGGTTTGCTTTCCGATATTTATTTTTGTCCGTCAGTATTTACTTATTAAACTACTCTTGTACCCCTTGTATACAGAGATAATGCATTGAAGCTTTTTCCTTAACAACTGTAACAAAAACTGCAGAACAGGACTACTGTCTCCCAACTTTATAGTTTGCCATCAGCATTGCACAAGGTGACTTTCAGATAAAAACACTGGCAATTTAGAGTTCCTCATATCTGTCTGCTTGATAAGAAGTTGTGATTGTGTGTGTCTGTGGTATTTTTAGCAGCTATAGTTTCATATTTTTGTAAGTTGCATTTTCCTAGTGCTGGGTAGCAAAATGACTCAGCATTGCTTTTTATACTTGCTGTTTTTTTCCATTTCTATGCAAATCTGTATAAAAATAAAACTAACTTATTTAATGTAAGCTTCACCTCACCACACACACACACACACCCCATGCATGCATACATTAAAACCATATTAGAAAACGTAGAATAGACAGCTTAACTGCAGTGTAAGATAAAGTTTTGTTGCCTGGCTTCTGATGGAGAATAACATTTATTTTCTATTGGGAGGTTTCAGAGCTGTATGATGTAGGAATAATCACATTAATGAACTAATTAACACATTTTTTTGACGTTATAATGCTAACAGGACACATTCTACAAAAACACTAAGTTTAGGAATTCAGTAACTTCTTGGATTATATTTTTAGGTGGTTGAATGTGTAGATACATTTGGAGTATAAAGAATCTGACTTACATATGTCGCAGGTGTATCAACTAGCAAAATTTTATATCGTATGGAATTGAATTCTGGAGTAGCACACAGAATTGCATAATACACCAATGTCAAGAGTGTATAGGTTCCCAGTGAGAGGCAGAGGATTGCAATTGTGAATGTTGAGTATGAACAGGAGAATATATGTGTGTGTATATATTTATATGTATGTGTGTGTGTGTGTGTATATATATATATATATATATATATATATATATATATATATATATATATACACACACACACACACACACATATGGTTTATATAGACACACAGACATAAACACATATCTATATCTGTGTGTGTATATATATATATATATATATATATATATATATATCTGTGTGTGTATAAATATATATATGTATGCATACACACAGACACACACATACATACACGTGTATATTTGATTGAGCCATTTCCACAAAAGTAAATCATTGCAGGGGAATGAGAGTGTAACCCCCCCCCCCCGTGCAAAGAGGGCGTTGCCCTACTAGATAAGTATTTTAAATGTGTAACGGTGAGTTTTAGAATTTACTGGTTTTGTACTGTGAACACACGTTGTTTTCAAGTATCAAAATTTACATTATCAGAGCTTGCAGTTGCAGAAGCCACCCACGTTTTTAGTACAGTAACTGTCATTAATTATGAGGGTAGGATGCCAGAGGTAGTTATAAATTGTCTTTTAAGGCTGGAAAGCTATTTCATCATGACTGGTGTTCAGCATTGTGATTTAGAAAAATAAATTTAGTATGTGCCTGTATGCAAGGTTATGCAGCTTAGGTACCTGCAAAGCAGTCTGAATATATCTCAACGGTGTTTGCATCATTACCATAATTACAAGTTTCTTTGTTTTTAATTTTGTAATTGTCATGCCACACTTACTTTTGCAGATGTTTGTTTTGTGAACAAAACAGACTGGTTCTTTACCTACCAAATGATCGTTTTGTTATCGTTACAGAAAATCATCTATTCACAAAATAATTAACCTCACTGGTTATGTTTCAGTTATTTGTGTACTAAGTAGATAACGGAGACTAATACTACTTTTTCAAAATGGCAATTGGGATTAGGTTAATTCATTTTTTTATTAATTTGCTAGCAAGGTAGGTGGGCTTGACCCAGCAAGGACCCATTACATTTAGTTCCAAAGCTACCATACAATTTAATTTCATTTCAGTTCATAGATTTTTCAATACATGTTTTAAAATCGCATTTTCTTGTATCGGAAGAAACATTGTAACAGAGTGCTTTGGTAATTGCTAGTGAACTGACTGGAAAGATTTTGATTTTGGTTTGACTTGCCCGAATCAGTATTTTGTATATTGCTTTACAAAATAGAGAATAATTTTCACTGTGGGAAGATTAGGTTAGCTGACTTTACCATTTTCTAAAGAAATACAAACTTTGTAAACTGCTGAAACAAAAAATCGCTAGATTTATGAGAAATGGGATGCAGTGAAAAGAAGAGGTTGTATTGTACCTAGGGTATGTATGTAGTACACATTATTAAAACAAATTTCTCTTTGTGATTATGTAATAGACTTTTGGGAGGAGATGCTGGTTAACACTTCTGATTAGTTACTGTCGTATGGCTGTTGGGAACACTGTTTCATGGGTCAGCTAGGCTTTTGTTTTCATCCCTTTTGTGGTAATGTGCAAAGCTTCGCAACTAAACTTTTTGTCTAGAAACCCACTTGACTTTTTTTTTGCTTCTTTCTTTTCTTTGACAATGCAGTGATGATGAATGCAGCTTGCTGCAGATCTGTTTGCAGTTCACATATTTTTACTTTGTAATGCTTCCTTGCTTGCAGCTGTGTATTATTTTGCCTTTATTTCTGTTAGTGGAAGAATGTGGTGCTATTGCCACTGATGAGGAATCACTGCATCGATGTGGTGCTTTGGGGGACGATGACTCTTGCCCAGAGCAATGAAATATTTCAGCAGTTATGGACTGCTGTTTTTGGCAGTGAATATGCTGTTATAAACTCTGTGGACTTTTGTTTCTGCCTTTACTGTATTAAGAGTCCTCACTTCTGCATGCTGAAAAGGATTCTTTGGTGATGGATTTATCGGTATTGGTCTTGTGACCATCAAGGCATTGTTGCTTTGTGGAAATTCTGCATCGAGTGACTTAAGTGTCTATCTAAAGTTTAGATAGCAAGTGCTGGAATCTCACTGTGCATTCTTCACTTTGCGGTTTATTTGCATTTAAACTTATCCATTCAGCTGCAGCACAGTTAACAATTCAGATTTATTATGTTTTGTATAATATTTGTTCATCTAGTCATTATTTTAAAGTGCTTAGTGTTGAAGCATTTACGTGACCTTGAGGTTGAAAATTTGTGGCATTTTAAAGACTTGCATATGTTACCTGACATATGTTTCAGTGTTTTCAATTTACTTTAAAGGTCTTGTGGCAGTTTTAGGAAGGTCATATTCTGGGAAGAATAGAAAAATTGCATAATATTTTGGGTTAGTGTTGTCCCTTTCTGTGACCTATAACTTCATACCAACAGTTTGACCATATTAAATGCAGTTTTTTGCATGCGCTTCTTGCCTTGCCTCCTTTTGCCCACCTAGACATGAACTCTGGAATAGTTAATATGTCTGTCAGTCATTGATTGGGTAACATAAAGCGAGTCTAGATTTTCCTCTTGAAATGAGATTTCAGAATGAACAGAGACACAGAAGAGTTTCCTTTAAATTGCAATTTGTGCAAAAAGATTGAGCACATCCATTCTAAAAGCATTTTTTTTGTTCTGGTGATACAGCCAAAACATTTCAAACAAAACAAAATGTTTATTTATTTTCCCCACAGCTGGAACTTTTATTTTTATTTAAAAAGAGTCACTTGCCCTTTTACAACTGCACGTCAGTAAGTAAAAGCTGTGTTGAGTAGTTCTGGTACCAGATGCCATTCTGAAGTGGTCCACCCTTTTTTATTGAACATAAATTAAAAAATAATGTGTTCCACTTTTTATTGTTGTTCAGGGCCCCTTTTTATCAAAGCTTAGCTTGCATATAAAAATGTATCATAAGTAAGTTAAAGCAGCTATTTTTTACCATATTGCTCTGTATATTTCAAAAAATACAATAAAGTTTCCTTGTTTTGGGAAGAGTGTAATACAGATCACACTATATCACATTGTCGGAAATGATTGTTTATATTTGTTTTTTAATTGCCAAAACAATCTTTAAGCAAGAAGCAGTTTTAATTTACCAGTTTTGCATTTAACATTAGACAATGATGGCTAAAATAACAACAAATACATATTTTCTCTTTAATATAACCCTGCTTACTGTGTTGACGTTATGAATAGCGACTGCCTTGAGATCAGATGGGATTATAACTGAGCAGAGTACATACAGTTCACTTGTTAATTCAAAATTTAAATGAGGTAATCTTGTTTTAAGCATTGGGACGGTGGCAGGAAAGTAATCTTGGTAATATTCTGTATAGAAAATAAATAAATACTAGGTTGTCACTTCAGAAAAATCAGGGTATGCTTACATTCACTGAAATGCTTGGACATGACTTTTGGGTTAGTTCATAATATTTGGTTAGCCCCAGTCTCCTCATGGAAAAATGTATATTTATTTATTTTTATTTTTATTTATCTTTTGATAACCAGGTTAGCTTCACTAAGCTAGTAGCCTTTTTCAGGGGAGACCTGATATAACCTCTGTTCTTAGTAGAAGTGATGCAGTCTTAAGGCACATGTAAAAATATTGTTAATTGGAGGCTGAATAAGTCCAAATGTTATTTGTTGAACCAATAATAGAAGTATTTTAAAAATGCTTGAAAATAAAAGCCACCTCCTTTGTTATTGCTTTATCACAGAGACCACCATACACTTCTCATATTTCGATTTTTAATGGAATCTGCTCTGCAGAACAGAATTTGTTTCTGCCTTCAATAAAAGACAGCTTATCTGAAAAACTGAGCGTCATATCCTGCATGTTGTTTTTTTTTTCTTTTTTCTGACTGGCTGTGTGAGCAAGTACTTTAGTGAAAGTCAGTTTTTTTTTTTTTTTTTATTTGTACCGGAATTTTAATACCAAACTCACTAACGTAGCTTTGTTTTACGTAATCATTGCAGAGGTCAGAAGCAAGCTAAACAATAAGACAATATCTACAAAACCTGCATATTGTGGTACTTGCCTGCGTACTTTATGAAGTGAAGTCAGCATGCCTAAAATATTAGTTGACTCTTAGGAGTTCATGTCATATCACTGGATGTATTACTCTAGCATAGTTTTCAGGTACATTATATAATTTATTTCTGATTTATTGTGAAAAAGAGCCATTCTCTACATTACTTGTGCTAATTTAACCCAGTCACTGAGCAAATGCTTCTCCATCCAGTGCATGACCATCGTAATTCAGCACTGGTGTGGATGACCACTTAATGCAGCACTGATACCCAGTTATCAGCTGAAATATTGCTTTGTTGAGTCGATGGTTTCATATCTTTTGCAGTTTGGCAGGTATGAATATTTGGTTAATCCTGCTTGTCCTTACTTCAAAACTGGACTTTCGCTCACGTCAGTACCAGATGGTAGTTGACTAATGTAGAGGTAAACTGATCTGTTAGCATTGCTATTACCTCATAGACTGTCAGATGCATAGTTTTTAGCTCTCTTTAGCTAATACCTATTAAACAAATAAATATCCTTTTCTGTAGCTCAGTTTATTGTGAACTCTCTGCCAATTGTATGCAGCTGTTTTGCTTAAGCATATTAAAATTATTTACTAACTTTGGTCCATGTTGAGGCTGAGAAAGATGCACAAGACCAGCCTATCTATTCATTTATGAAACGTATAAATAAATCAGCAACAGTTCACTGGGCAAATGCTTATAAAAGTTGTTTGCAAAATCGTACATTTGTTCCTTAGTCAAGTTAGTAATATTGCAAAATCTACACCACTTGAGGTGGTAGAAATGTGTGATATTTTATTTTAGTCTTTTTTGTTTCTGTTGGCTAGTGATGATAAAAGTTGTTTGGTTTCTAACATTATTAATTGAGAAAATATTATTTGTATTGGCAGTCTTGTAATAAAGGAGCTGATATGCATTTCTGACTCTATTTGTGAGCAGAAGAAGCAGGAGACTGTGCAGGGTTCATCATTTTACTAAAGAGGAATGTGCACATTAAAATACAGTTTGGCCTTTTTCATATGCACATGAATGGTATGATATGAACTGAAATGAGTCTGATATTCAGAACATGTGAAGTTGGTACAACTCATGGTATGGAGTTGTACAGTATTATTAGAGCTGCAGCCAGTAACAGCTTCATGGAGTTCTACAGCTCCTTTGATCCTTGAGCTGGAGTAGAAAAATCAGGAGGCCCCTGTTCTTGGCTGCCCTTAGCTGGCATACATGTGATTTTTGTCTGGTAAAACGGAAGATAAATTTAAAACTTAAAAAGGAGGGACATGCATGGGCATTAATATTTGCCCTATCTGAAGACTGTCTGCAAATCGCTATTTTATTCAACTTATCAAAAAGGAGGTGTTGCAGGGGGGTATATCTCCTTATCTGCAAGGCATAGGAAGTTCAAAGGTGATTGCAGTATAATTAACAGGATGACTGCAGATTCTGCTTATGGGTGTAAGGAGCTTTGTCCTCATTAGACTTGCCATGCATTTTCAAATGATGTTATTTCACTCTAAAATGCATTTTATTAATATCTTTTGTTTGTTTGGTAGAGATCCATGACAGACATAGCAGTGATCATATTTCATCTTTTAGCCTATAAGGAAACTTACAGAATTTAGTACACAACCTTTTATTACCATTTTTAGTGTTAAGCAGAATAAAAATAAAAAGTCCATAAGGTGATATATTCCTTGGTGCCCACTGGCTTCACTGCTCTCTAAAACGGTGGAGATGGCTGCAAGTAGATCCCTACACAGTTCTAGCAATAGGAGATGGCTTCACATTTTTGCTATTTTTTGTTATCAAAGAAATGTTCATTGTTTGCAACCTCTTCAGGTAGTGAATCGCAGTATAATGGGTCTTTGTGGTATCTGGGTGCTGCTTGCCCTTACAAGGGGACAAAATTTGATAGCTGCATATAGGTAACACCAAACCTTCCCACTGTATGTATATCCCATTACTGGTACTCACAAATGGAAAAAAAAAGATCATTTGAATAAATGGAGACATCAGGTGAGGCAATTGTATTATAAACAGTCTGTCATGGGGAGGAGCTGAGCTTATGTGAAACATTTGCCAGGTATAGAGGGTGTACTTATCTCACAATGAACATCTGTATTATTGGAAATCCTCACTGATGGATCATCAATTGGATTTAACCTTTCCATCAATCACAGATCAGTACTTTTTCAGAGAACCTCCTGTTTAAAAGGGGGGGGGTCTGCATTTGGTACCTATGCACATCATTAGGGTGCTCACCAGGTACATAATTAAGCCATCATTTCACCAGGTCTTTTCTGCCACTTAAAGAATTTGAATCTTGATTCTTGTACACATCAGTGAAATATTCCTGAGTTCACTGGCTAGATGCCTATCTACATGGGAATAACAACACTGTGAAAATCTGTAGTAGCACCTTCAATCTGTAAAGGAACATGATGCAAAACATTAACTTAATTGCCAGTATTTCAGACCTGCCACTTGCATACATCCAAGGGGAAAAGAACTTTCATACCTTCCTTGCTGCCAGAAGATGAGTGGCATTTGAGTGCTCTTTAAGTGGGGTTTATTAGAAAGGTTCCATACCAGGCTCCCCAGATCCCAGATGGAGCAGTTTCACATGAACTGAATGTTGGAGGTTAAATCACAATCTCTCCTTTCTTGTGGTAATTCCATTGTTAAAATGCTGCCTGAATGCACCCAGTACCAGGCTCATCCTTGATTTGTGAGAGTCTGTGAACTGACTGGTACCAGTAAAAGTCTTTATTAACTTTCAAAAATGAAGAGGTAACTTAAGCTGGTACTCCAGGCTCCCAAACTTGGGAATGTATTTCATGGTCTAGTCAGTGACCAGCCACCCAGCTGCTTGTCTGTAATCCAAGGGTGGCTGATTTGATTTTTGATAATTATTCTCTGGTGTCAGTAGGCCTTCGGTCAAGAGTACTCTTCTCTTAGGCTTAAAAATGTCTATTAACCGAGGTTGAAAGGGGGGGGGTCTCCCAGATTGTTATGCATTAGGGCTTATGGTTCAAGGCCTAGAAATCCAAGTGAATGTTTGATGTATGGTGGAAGCTTGAGTTTTGGGTCCATGTCTGCACTCTTGGGGAACATGGCATAATGTCTCACCTTCTGTGAGATGGGCCTCTACACTGCCCTTGGCACTCTCGCCTCGACTTCCACCACCTGAGACTGTGAACTTACTCCAGTACTAATGGAAAATAGGGGGCTACCTTGCAATTAGGTTCCTTGAGACATGAGGGTCTGGAGGCCATGGTCTCCAAGACCGACAAGGAGAATGTGTCCTCATCATTTTAAAGTTGCTATGCAAACCACTTTTTAAATGACCATGAGGCTGATATGGTATGATTTATGAACTGGCCACTGACCGTCATTTTTTCATTCCAGAAGCACATTGAATATGCATATTGTAGGAGGAGGACAGAGGAGCCCTTTGACATCCCACCTATGGAGGAAACATTTAAATTCTGTGTTTGTAGTCCCTCTGAAAGCAAACACCCCCTACAAGCTCTTGGCTAAATGGAATGTATCATTTGCAAGGTATCTTTGGGCAGATTCCTTTGGGATTTCATTTCCGCATTGATCTCACAGACAGCAGTATTTTCCCACCTTCTCCAGAGACAAAAAGTTGAAAGCTTTGGACAGGTGTGGTAAGAGAGGATATGTTTACTAAAAACGTCCAAAAACTAATAGGCAGAAGACAAGACGAGCATACACTGCAAAGTCCAACAAGGTTTAATAGCTGAGTAAAACAAGCTTACAGCAATCAGTAGTCCGGTGCACACTCCGGTAACTGCCAAGCAATAAAAAGTTAAAAACGATGTGGCTGCACAGAATCCAAGTCCCAAAGTGTAAAGCGCTTTTCGTTAGGAAACACTTCTCCTAACTTCTTCAGACAATAGTGCTCAGGAAGAAAAAAACAAGTTTAAGTACTATCCTAGTGACTCATACTTGTTAATACAATTAAGGCAATTAAGCACAGTCACATAATTTAAAGGTGTAATCCTAAAATACTGAAGTCAGACAGTTTGTTTTTTGTTAAGTCATTAGGTAAAATGAGTGCCTTAGTTTTATAAAAAAACAAAGTTCTGTTGTCTTATAACAGAACATATAGTAAATTAAATAGTATTAATTAAAATCGTAGTTAGTTCACTTTACTTATAACTAATGCTCAAGGACCCGTGGAAGTAGTAATCTTTTCATAAAAAACTGTGTTGTGTAATGTTTCTTTTAACCTATAAAAGGTGGGTGTAACTTAGCAGTTGTAACTTCCCTAGGGCTAATGAGCATCTATTATTTTACCATCCAACAAAAATAATGTGTGTGCAGCTACTATCTCTTAAGGCTCTGTAGTTTTAGCACACATAGAATAGAAGTCATTTCATTCAAGCCCTGTGGAAAGCCTGCATTGAGTCTTAAGCTGCCACAAAAGTTCCAATTTCTCCAACATAAGTGTAGACGCCTCTCCTCTACTATTCATCTCAATTGAGTCGATGGCCTTAAATTTGAAACTGTGGTTAGGGTTTTCAATGCAGTGTCTAGCTAGTGGGCTCTCCATTTTCCTTTTGTTAATGTAATAAACATGTTCGTAAATCCTTTCCTTAAACTTACGGTCAGTCTTGCCTACGTAAAAACTAGGGCAGCACAGACATAATGCTACATAGACCAAGGCTTTGGAGTTACAGTTAAACTTATTCTTCAGGAAATAGGCTCGCCCCCTAATAATGAATTTTGACCCTGTAGCAATTTGTCGACACTGGTTACATGCATCACATTTAAATGTCCCTGGGGTGCCTCTACAAGTGCTGTTACTACTTTCAGTAAGTTTTTTTAGGTTCCTTCCTTTTTTCTAGGTGACCAGCGGTTTGTCTCCCAACTTTCCTTGTATATCCCTATTGGACAGTAATAACTGCCAGTTTTTGCCCAGTATTGTGGTCAGGGCTTCATAATCTAAAGAGAATGTAGTCACGAATCTCAAACAATTTTGCTTCCTTTGTGGTCCAATACTATTCCTAACTACGGGGTTACTCAGTTCTATCTCTACTGAGACGTTGGTTTCAAAAGTGTGAGCTGCTGTCCATTCTTGGGAGAGGATGGGTCTGAAGTGGCCAGAGGCCCTTTTACTACTCACCTCCCTTATAAGGTCAGCAATCAACTCAATGGGGTACCCCCTCTTGAGGAACATGGACTTCAAGAGTTCACATTCCTCAAAGAAGTGGTCATACTCCATAGCCATCCTGGCCGCTCGTACCAGTTGGCCCTTCACTACACTCCTCTTCTGGTGGAGTGGGTGAAAACTAGTGTAATGTAAGAATGAGTTAGAGTAAGTACTCTTTCGGAAAATCCTTGCTAGATATTTTTTCTGGGCTCTATCTTTAGATAGTTCAACATCCAAGAAGCTCATAGAATCTATGTGGAAGTTATTAGTAAACCTGAGAAAGGTGGTGGACCTATTAAGCTGCTCCAGAATTTCAGCAGCTAGTTCAATACCCCCTTTAATGATCATAAAAATATCATCTAAAAAGCGGGTGTAATAATAAATACACTCATTCAGTCCAGGGTTATCAAAAATGGTGTCTTTTTTCCATTTGGCCATGACTAAATTGGCGAAACTAGCTCCACAAGGGGAGCCCATAGCTACACCAATCTGCTGTCTGAAAAATTCTTTTTCAAAGGTAATATAGTTATTGGACAGTGTTATACCTAGCAATTCCTCCACCAATCTCAGTTCTGAATGTTCTGCCCCTTTAAATCTCATATGGTCGATAACCCATTCTGTTCCCAAGGTTTGTGGGATCACCGTGTATAGATTGCAAACGTCCTCTGTTAAAAAACAAAAGTGCTCATTATAAGCTAAAGAGTTAATACTCATCAAAAATGTCCAAGAGTCTTTGCAAATCTGAGGTTCCAGGGCCACAAATCTCTTCAGAATCTCATCTATCACCTTAGCACAAGAATAGGTGATTGATTGTCGAGCGTCCACTAAGGGGCGCATAGGTGGATCTCCTTGATTCTTGTGGATTTTAGGTATTCCAAAATGTACAGGTAGTCTAGGTGATAGTACTGATAAATAGTTAAACATGTCAAGGTCGATGAGTGAGTCAATGAACATATCATTCAGGAACATTCTGATACGGTTGTATTATATGTTCACTTTGTTCAGGCTCACTTTAATATATGCGTTACTTTCAAGTATCTTCCCCATTCTTTCCTTGTAGTCCATTTTGTGCATAATGACCAGTCCACCCCCTTTGTCAGGTTTCATTAGGCGGACTGGTAAAAGTCTAAAGTTGCTTAGAGCTTCTCTTTCGTTCTTGTTCAAGTTCGTCCTTAATTCAGACTTGTGTTGACGGTTAATAAAAGCCCTAAAGTCCATTTCGCACATTCTTTCAAATAGTAAAATGGACGGGTGTAAAGGGGGATTAAATGTACTAGAAATATGCAAGTTTGGGTTCCCATTGTAGTTCCCGTTACCCAACATTAATTGTAAATTGAGTTTTCTAGTGTAAAGTTTAAAGTCCAGTAATAAGGACCCTAAATCAGTAGCATGAGTTGGAATGAATGTAAGTCCTTTTGCAAAAATTTCAACTAATAGAGGGTTGGTTGATAGTGTATTCGGTAAAGTTGTAAATTTTGAAATCTCTGCTTTTATTCATTACAACTTTACAAGAGGGGTTGTTTGAATTGACCCTTTGGTGAAAGGTCACCTCTTGTTCCTGTTGGTGTTGTTGTTCCTCCTTGTGTTATATTTCCCCTGTTGCTTGGGGGTAGATTTGTTCATCCCCTGCCCCCCGATGGTTCATGGAGTTTTTTGGAACATTATTTGAACTCACGCCCGCCATCTGAGAATTGTTGTCCTCATCACCCTGGTCTGTGAAGTAGTTGTTTTGGTGGGCTTCATTCTGATTTAGTGCCCCTCAGTTTCTAGACCCTGGTAAACCCTCATTTTGATTGCCATTACTATTATCAGATGTACCCCTTGTGGTATTAAAACCTCTAGGGGCATTCCATATTTGTGATGGGGGTGGGTCTGGGTAAGCTGTTTCGTTTGCATAGTCCCTCCGGTCTCTGTTAATTTTCCTGATTTTAGTGTCCCTAGTTTTTGACAGTAAGTTATTAATACTGGTAAACATCCTGTTATATTCAAAATGGTATCTTTGGAAGTCAAGGTCCCTTTTAATTTCTTCGTCGAGGGTAGTAACTTCACTAGATAATTCATTAATGTGCATCTGATAATGCTTGGACATGATCTTCAATACTTCTAACCCCTGAGTGTTGAAAAATGTCACTAGTTCCATGTGAAAGGCAGAATCTTTAAGTAGTCCAGTAGGATACTACTAGTCCAGTAGGATACTACTAGTCCAGTAGGATACTACTAGTCCAGTAGGATACTACCAAAAATGCAAGCCTTTCGGCACAATCTTCTCTTTAAGACATTCACTAAAGTAGTTCACTTCTAGTTGTAGTTTTCTTATTTTAACAAGTTTAAAATCAAACAGTTTTAGTTTCTCCACAATACTCACACTCCCAGTCGCCGGTTGTCCCACTAAGTTGTCAGTAATGTTGTCAGCAAGTAGTTTAGGCTCATCCCTGAGCCATGAATTTAAGTCCGGGACTCCAATAAGCCCTGGTGTAGTGTGCCCTGCCGTGTCGGCAGGTATTGTGGGTTGGGTTCCACGGTCCCTCGCTTCAGTAACACTACCGGTACCAGTATTCAGACGAGTGTTCCTCAAAGTGCTCGTCATATTGGTACCTGCACTAGAAACAGTCATGGTGTTCATGTTTGAACTTCCCTCCATTCAGGTATTTTGCGATAAAGTATCCATGTGTGTAGCCAGAACGTCCAGCCTTTGGTTCATAACTTCAGTTAGTAAGGTCAGGTTCCCAACTTCAGTTTGGGTTTGAGTCTGTGTTAAAAATGCACACTCAGTTCCGTTCGACTCCACAAGAGACATGTTTACTAAAAACATCCAAAAACGAATAGGCACAAGACAAGATGAGCATACACTGCAAAGTCCAACAAGGTTTAATAGCTGAGTAAAACCAGCTTACAGCAATCAGTAGTCCGGTGCACACTCCGGTAACTGCCAAGCAATAAAAAGTTAAAAATGATGTGGCTGCACAGAATCCAAGTCACAAAGTGTATGCTCATCTTGTCTGGTAAGAGAGAATGCTCCAGTGCTACACTGGAGCTTATACCCCCTCGGGTACTTAATATGCCCATCCAGAATTTGACCCCATCCTACCCCCCAGCTAGGGTCTGGAAAAGCTTGCCAAAATTCCTGACCTTGGTCTGGTGGAGGAATGAGTGAAATTTTTGTCTGTACCTTCCAGTTTTGGCAGCTGTGTGATTCACTGTAAATTTGTGTTGATACAGTGACTAGGACTGCATGCTGTGGCATGTGCCTGTGAAGGATAATATGCTTGAGAGAGAGTGTCATCCATTAAAGAAAAGCTGTGTAGAAACCTTCTAAATGCCCAGCTTAAGGGGGAAGTACTCTTTGAATAGGCATCTCAAAAATTGGTAGATGACTTTTTGAGGAGGAGGTAGGCCGTCAACATTATGAAAGATCCTTGTGATTTGCCTGGTCCTGGGCCCCATGTTTTTCCTTTTATTATCCAAGCCTGACAAACACAAAAGTGAGTAAGCCTCTTTGCAGACTGATGAAAGCACTAAAAAATCACGTGATCTTGTCCCCGTTGTGTTATTCAGATTACCCGAGAAGATTTTGCACCTGTCTGACTGCAGCAATCCTAACTAAAATTTGGGGTAGCCGGTAGGTGGAGTGGTTCTTTGTCTTTACCCATCTTGGAGAAACATCCCCAATTAATAGTGGATTCTAGCCATGTTCTTGGTCAGAAAGTACTTCAGTAAGAGGCAGAACCATCTTCCTTCAGCTACCACATTTGGATCTGAATGATGACCTGTTTAAGTAGTCCTGCCTGTGCATGCAGGATACCTGGGTGGTGTTACTGGACATGATATATGCCTTTTGTACAATGTTGTTTGAGGCCTACATAAGAGATTTATATAGTTCAGTGTGGGTGGACATCACTTCAAGTAAAAAGTGTTGCCATTTTGGCTTTCCTTCAATGTGCAGTCTTGACCATGGAGGTTAGTACTTTGCAGGAGGAGAATGTCCATGTGTTCCTTACCTGAACTGACTGGCTGTTTGTAGTCCTTTACTGGTATTATCTCAGTATATCTTCAGTGTGTGTTTCTGTAGCTGAAGTCCTTCATGGTGACCATAAATTGGGAACCCCCCCTGATCTTATATTCTAGTATTACCTTGTACCGTATAAGTAAAAAGCTGTGGAATGTCCATTGCTGGTTGTTTCTGCCCCCAGAGAGGTTTCAGGAGGGTGGAACCTTGGCAGCCTGCGTAAAATTGTAGTGCAGGGCCTAACCATGGACTCTGCTACAACTTCTGGATCATCATGATCTTCATAGCTCCATTTGCATTCATTAGGATGGATGGGTTACAATGGACTGGAAGTTTTCAGTAGCTGCAGAGCAGAGATCAACATGCTTCTAGATCTTCCATGCTTAGAACCTTTTTGCTGGACTTTGATAGGAGCAGTCCACCATTTCAAACTTCTGATGAGTCTCCTGTTCTTGTATCTGAACGTTACACATTTTGCTGATGGTTGCTTCTTGGGTAGGCTGAGTAGCTTACCTGGGCTCCTGCACATTTTAAGAGATGTGGTCTACCCAGGAAAGGTTTATCCACTTCTATAAAAATAGTCCAGTAGCACAAAAGCAAGAACGGACAACTGACCATAGGTTCTACTATTTATTATAACAAGAAAATGGTAAGCGCTTTCGGCTGTGTTACTCCAGCCTTCATCAGACAAATTCAATATGCTGCTTATGCCAGTTTATAATACTACTGATGCAATCAATAATCCAATAAACCAATTCATTATTCAATCAAATGCTTAGTCAATCAAATACTAATGCAATATATATATATATATATATATATATATATATATATATATACACAAATATTTCATATTACATAAAATATACCTACAATAATAATATACAATGTAAACTGATATAATGAATTTATATAATATTCCTAACCTAACATAATTTAATACGTGTATAAATATATCCTAATAAATATTGTATATATACTTAAAAATACATATAATATATATATATATATATTTTGAAACCTATGATGAATAAAATACCTTCAGAAATATATAATGAATAATATATGATAATACAATAAAAACATATTAAAAAATACACCTATATTTACCTATTAAGAGCTCTTAATTTTAAAATATTAGTAATAGAAATAGAATAATTTAATCCTGGGAATACTGTGGCATTTAAAAATACTTGCCACCAATATTCTTTAGACTCTAATATAGTTTTCCAAGGACCTATTCTAGGTGAAAGAATAACTTGTTCCAATACTAAAAACTGAAATTTATGTGTTGAATATTGTTCTGTATGCTTATATAATGCATTATTTTCTGAATGCTACTAATATCATAGACATGCTCATAAATTCGCTGCTTTAATTTTCGTTCAATTTTTCCTATGTAATAAGCTGAACATTGTGTACATAAAGCTGCATACACTACCCCAGAGGTATTACAGTTATATCTTCCTTTTACTTGTATACTGACATTATTAATGCATACCTGCTCGGTTTCCATAATGTATGAGCAATACCTACACATATTACATTTTCTCCTAGAACCTATTTGATTTTTCTGTGAATTTGAAACAGCATTACACCAATCCTTTAAATTCCTGTCCCTTTTATATATAATAGAAGGGTGCGCCCCTAATAAGTTTACCAATGAGTTCAAGTTTATAGAGCTGAGTATATTTTCTGTGTTATTCTGTATTATAGAGCTAAATTGTCTGCTTGATATCTGTGTCTTACTGCTCTGCAAATCTATAGAAAACAGTATATATATTTTTTTATAATTTGCACATTCCTTACATCTGTGTTGAAACTGTTCCCCCCACCCTCATTTCCTGCCTTGTCTTTCAGCCGATATAATTTAGCTAGTGCTGTGTCTCCTTTTAATTAACAACCTGTATTCAGACTGGAACCTTAGTTTGAGAGACAGTCTTACAGAACTATCTTCAAGTTATAGAGCTGAGTATATTTTCTGTGTTATTCTGTATTATAGAGCTAAATTGTCTGCTTGATATCTGTGTCTTACTGCTCTGCAAATCTATAGAAAACAGCATATATATTTTTTTATAATTTGCACATTCCTTACATCTGTGTTGAAACTGTTCCCCCACCCCACCCTCATTTCCTGCCTTGTCTTTCAGCCGATATAATTTAGCTAGTGCTGTGTCTCCTTTTAATTAACAACCTGTATTCAGACTGGAACCTTAGTTTGAGAGACAGTCTTACAGAACTATCTTCAGGTTTATAGAGCTGCGTATATTTTCTGTGTTATTCTGTATTATAGAGCTAAATTGTCTGCTTGATATCTGTGTCTTACTGCTCTGCAAATCTATAGAAAACAGTATATATATTTTTTATAATTTGCACATTCCTTACATCTGTGTTGAAACTGTTCCCCCACACCCCCCCTCATTTCCTGCCTTGTTTTACAGCTGATATAATTTAGCTAATGCTGTGTCTCCTTTTAATTAACAACCTGTATTCAAACTGGAACCTTAGTTTGAGAGACAGCCTTACAGAACTATCTTCAAGTTTATAGAGCTGAGTATATTTTTTGTGTTATTCTGTATTATAGAGCTACATTGTCTGCTTGATGTCTGTGTCTTACTGCTCTGCAAATCTATAGAAAACAGTATATATATTTTTTTATAATTTGCACATTCCTTACATCTGTGTTGAAACTGTTCCCCCAATCCCCCTCCCTATTCTTGGTTGTAGTTTAAATTTGGTGGCTTTTGCAGTGCCCGCCCCACTGTAGATTTGATCTAAGACACTCCCCCAGGACATCTCTTTACCGTATTCTACCTAATAAACCCTTTCTGCACTTGCTTTTAGTACTTTTTAATTTAATTACATTTTTTCAAACTGTGTGTGGACTAATATTGCTACATATTCAAGTGTGCCAGCTTGCACTGCATGAGAATTGTATTTACTACTGCTTTTGCTACTTTTCTAAAAAAAAAAAAAAAAAAAAATCTTCTGCTTTTACTGTACTTGTGTTTCTTCCTACTTTATTTTGCTTTTGCGTCATCTTAAACGTTCTCAATTGTATTTATTACTGCTTGGTGTAACTCATTCTAAGCCTTTTAGTTTAAACACTTGGGCTTCAGACCAGTTGTTTTACATTGAGAGGGTTTGTGGTCTGCACTGTAGTGACAGAACAGGTAGCTTACATCCTTCTAAGTTGGGAACTGCTGATTGAGGGCTCAGTGTCTGTTATTCTAAAAGTATATTAATTCTGGTTTAAGCACTTGGGCTTTCAGGCCAGTTATTTTACATTAAGAGGGTTTCGTGGTCTGCACTCTTGTGGGAGGAGAGGCTGGACTCTGCCCTTCTGAGCTGGGAATTTCTGGTTGAAGGCTTATAGTGCATGCATATCTGAATTTCTTCTTACTGAAATTGGTACACCTTGTTTGCTGTAGCATAGACTAGATCCAGGCCTGCTGAATCTAGCTTTGTTTGTATAACTTGAGCACTAATCCAGGCATTATTTAAAGTATTCAGTTGTATTTATTACTGCTTGGTAGTAACTTGGTTAAAGTGTAGCTATCATTCTAAGTCTTTTGGATTAAGCACTTGGGCTTCAGACCAGTTGTTCTACATTAGGAATGTTTGTGGCATGCACTGTGGTGGCAGGACAGGTAGCTTTCATCCTTCTAAGTTGGGAACTGCTGATTGAGAGCTCAGTGTCTGTTATTCTTAAAGTGTATTAGCTCTGGTTTAAGCACTTGGGCTTCAGGCCAGTTATTTTACATTAAGAAGGTTCGTGGTCTGCACTCTTGTGGGAGGAGAGACTGGACTCTGCCCTTCTGAACTGGGAATTTCTGGTTAAAGGTATATAGTGCCTGAATATTTGAACTGTATCTTACTGAAATTGATACACCTTGTTTGCTGTAGCATAGACTAGATCCAGGCCTGCTGAATCTAGCTTTGTTTGTATGCTTGTTATTTCCTTGGAACGCTAATTCCACCTAAACCGTGGCTTCTCAGCACTTCTGTGGATCCCTAGTGATATCTGCATTGCTTACTGTACTTATTTCCTTGCTTCGCTTGAAAGAAAGTTACTGTTTGTCGTTTTTGCATTTAAGTTACCTGTAACACATTGCACTTGTTACCTGGCACTTACTCACTAAAGCAATTATAAGTCAGCACTAAAAATTAAAAGCACTACACCCTCGCTCCCCATTGGCCCTTGTTTTCAATTATAAAAGAATTCCCAATATTATTCTAGCATGTCCAAAGGTCAGTTGTCAATCTCCTCTCCGGTCCAGCTGGTGAATATGGTAATCTTGAGGCAATGTTACAACTGCCTCATGTACACAGACAACCCTCTCCTCCTCCCAACAAATTCCAACACATGTGAGAGATGCAACCATATAGCCAAACTGGAGGCTAAGCTCTCTCAACTCAGTACTGGCATAACCAGTCAGGAGGAGAAGGAAACCACACTCACTACAATTCCAGTCTCACATAGACCTACCATGACAGCAAACCAAACACATAATCACACAAAAACATACTCGGAGGCTCTAAATAAAGATCTGCCTAAGCAGCAGAGACCTCCAAAGCAGACACCCAAGCAACCGCTACCCCAAAACAAAACACGTGCAACACATATCTCACAAAGCCAGTGTGCCGAACAGTCACAGCCCTTAAGGCTAAACAACACGCCTGATACCCTTGTAATAGGTGACTCTATCGTCAGGCACACTGACGTCCCGCTCACCAGGCTGAACAAGGAGAAGGTCACGGTGAGCAGCCTGTCTGGCGCTTGGATCCGCCACATAACACAAGCACTCAGGTCACTCCAAGGCAAGTACAAATATGACTCAGTCATTGTCCATGCTGGTGTGAATGACCTGAGACGTACCTCCCTGGACTACATGAAAAGAGACCTAGAGGAGCTCTCTGAGCATTTAGCCCAGGCTGGTATGACCCTGACCTTGAGTAGCATCTTACCCTCACCAAGAATGATGCCACAATATGAAGACAAGATGATCAATTTCAACAATTGGCTTAAGTATTGGTGTCATTCAAAGGGGATCCAATGCCTGTCAGCTTGGGATGATATGCACGACAAGCCACGATGCTTTGCTAGGGACGGCTTGCACCTGTCACCCCTGGGCTTTCGGATATTGGCAAAGGCTCTTGCTACCCCCATAGTGCCTTTTTTAGGCAAGGCTCAAAAGACAAACCCACCTCCATAGGTATCACAAGGGATAAGAAACTGAGTAATGCTACTCAACGCTAGAAGTCTAAACCTCAAGATGCACGCACTCAAAACATTCCTTAGCATGGAGAACATCGATATCTGTGCAGTAACAGAAACCTGGTTCAGGACTCCCGAGAGCACCCCAGCACTACCAGGTTATACCTCATACCATGCTTTTCGGCCCCAAAACTTGGACCGAACCACAAAAGGAGGGGGTGTATCGATACTCATCAAAGATACCCACACCTCCAGGTTGGTGGCAAAGCATGAAGCAACAGAGACTATCCATGTGCAACTAACAGTGGGTAAAACTGCCTTCCAGTTTATAGCCTGCTACAGACCACCCTCCCAAACCCAGGAACTCCACTCGGCCTTCCTGAGAACACTGGAAAATATGAAGGTCTCTCCGAACACCATTATATTGGGCGACTTCAACTACCCAAACATAGATTGGGAGCATTACACTAGCTCCAACACCCTTGCCCAAAGGTTCCTAGAATTCATAAACTCAAATGCTATGGAACAACTTGTTACCACTCCCACAAGAGGGGAAAACATACTGGACCTGATCATCACCAACATGGGGACTCTATGCTCCAGACCAGAAGTGTATCCCTCATTGGTAAGATCAGACCATAAACTGATCTCACTGGATATTCACATCCCGACCCCACCCCCTGCCCAGAAAACCACAGTGAAAAACTTCTCTAAAGCAAATTTCACACTCCTCAAAACCGAGGTGGAATCCTTCAAAGCCCCCGGGCCTGTGGAAAATACGGCCCAGACCGCAGAATCCTTTATAAATGCATTCTATGAACACCTTCAGGAATGCATGGATCATGCAATCCCAAATAAAACCAAGACCCAATCCTCCAAAGGCAGACGACCTGTCTGGTGGACCCAAGCCATAAACAAACTACACAATAGAAGGAGGAAGCTGCTACATGATAGAGCAAAATCCCAAAAAAGGAAGGCATCTCTGATCAGTATTAGCAAAAAACTAAGGGCACTCATAAAATCGTCAAAGGCCAGCTTCGAGAGAAAAATTGCACAGGACACTAAGGATAATCACAAGGCTTTCTTTAGTTATGTTAGGAACCTGGGTGGCAATTCCCAGATATGCTCAGAATTAGTCCAAAATGACAAAAAATACACTGATCCCACAGACATTGCCAACATCCTAGCTGACAGGTTCAGCGCAAACTTCTCCCCCCCCTCCCCACCAAAAGGGCAAATATCTATCCCAGCAGAGTGCTGCCCCCCTGACATCTCAGATGCTCAGGTGGGAGCCGCCCTCTCCAAAGCAAAAAACACAGCAGCAGTGGGACCAGACGGTGTCTCAGGCTGCGTCCTACATGAACTCCAAGAAGAGCTAAACCCAAACATAAAACTACTGTTCAATCTCAGCCTTACTACAGGATATGTACCCAAAGAGTGGCGTACAGCAACAGTGGTCCCTCTCCACAAAGGTGGTGCCTCAACAGACCCTGGAAACTATCGCCCCATAAGCCTGACTAGCTTGGTCTGCAAAGCTATGGAAAGGATCATCATGGACCTCATAAATAAAGATATTGGGGACCTACAGACACTGGATCCTACCCAGTTTGGCTTTGTTAAGGGCAGATCCTGCCTCTTAAACCTGGTTGACTTCTTTGAAACAGTCACCAAGGCCATTGACGAAGGGAAGGTGGTCCACACAGCCTATCTGGACCTCGCAAAAGTCTTCGATACAATACTCCACTCGGGCATTATAGATAAGCTCACCAACTTAAATATAAACCCCTATGTCACTAGATGGGTTGCAAACTGGCTCAAGGACAGAACCCACATGGTTAGAATTGCTGGAGCCATGTCAGACTCCAAACCAGTTACAAGTGGCGTCCCACAAGGCTCAGTCCTGGGGCCTCTCTTGTTTGGTATATATTTCTCGGAGGTACAGGCCAACACGGAAGGACTGTGGCTGACCAAGTTCGCAGATGACTGCAAACTGGGCGCCATAATCGACTCTCCAGCCGACACAAGCATCCTCCAAAAGGGCCTCATAGAAACAGACAACTGGTGCCAGAGCCATGGCCTCAAGCTAAACACCAAAAAGTGTATAGTCATCCCCTTTGGCAAAAACAAAGTGCCCACAAATTACCACATAGGTGGTAATCCATTAAGTACAGAAGAAGTAATTAGGGACCTGGGAACCCAAGTTGATAGCAATCTCTCATTTGACAACCATGTGACCAAAGTGGTTAGAAAAACATTTTATATAGCCCACCTAATCATGAAGGGATTCACATCTAGATTAGGGGAGGTCATCGTGCCTCTTTACTCATCCCTCATCGGGCCCATAATTGAGTACAATGCCCCTTTTGGGATGTACCTTACCAAACACCTGCAGCAACTGGAAAGACCCCAAAAGTACCTCACCAAGAGGATCAAAGGGCTCAAACAGATGCCATATGCTGCCCGGTTAAAGAAACTCCAGCTCTACTCAGTGGCATACCGCCTGCTCAGAGGTGACCTGTGCCTGACGTATAAGGCCATGTCCAACCCGGAATTAAGGGACATGCTGCAACTCAAAAAATCCAAATCCCTTCGAGCTACACGCTCGAGAGACTTGAACCTCAGCACTGAAATAAATAGGACATGCTGGAGGGACAGATTCATAACCCAGAGGCTCCCTTCACTCTGGAATAAAATCCCTGTCCAGGTTAGGCAGAGTCCCTCATTGACTCTCTTCAAGAGGAATCTTGATGAGTGGATGGGAGATCATAAGTTTATCCCGGGTATCACTTCTGTGTCACTGTTAGACAGAGGCACAGTATACTAACCTCGAAAAAGGGCATAGCAAAATTAATTTAAAATGGGTGGCGAAAGCCAAACACACTCTAGCTAGGCTTATAAATGCCCTAGGGCAGATAGCCTAGTATGAACCTATGAACCTATGAACGGCACATCCCTTTTTATAAAAAAACAATTTTTTATGATTAACTCCTTTATACACTCCGAATCCTGCGTTTAAGTAGTAATAAAGGATGTATTAGCCTTATTGAAAGTACCCATATTGCGATGTGGGTCACCACCAAAATTAATATTATTCCCCCTTGTTTCTGAAAACTGCTCAATAGTGTCTTGCTCTATAGAATGTGAAATAATAAATTCAGATCCTTCCAATAATGGTCTATATAAAAAACACTTTTTCTCTTAATGACCACTTCATGCAATATAGTTTGAACAAATTGCTCTGGATATTCCCTATTTTTAAACATGGTAACTATATACTGACATTCATTCATGAACTCATCATAGTCAGAAACCATACGTGCTGCCCGCACTAACTGTCCCTTCAGTACAGCTTTTTTTTTACATGCTGAGGGTGATGACTTTGAAAGTGCAAAAATTTGTTAGAATATGTTTTCTTATGATGTATATTAGTTTTTAATTTATTATGCACCCAATCCTTTTGCAAGAGTACATCCAGATATGCTATACTATTACTATCCAACTCGTATGTAAAAACCAAAAAATCAGTAGTAGAATTTATATATTTGATAAATACTTCAATTAACTCTATGGGTCCATTCCAAAGGAAAAATAGATCATCCAAAAACCGACTATATAACCGTATATATTGCATAAACTCAGATGGGAACAAAAATCTGTGCTCCCACACCGCCATGATGACATTTGCATATAAGGTACCTATAGGAGAGCCCATCGCCACCCCCTTAATTTGCTTGAAATAATGTCCATCATGATAAATATAATTATTAGATAGAACAAGTTCCAAAAGATCAACAAGTGCATTAAGTTCATCCTGAGGTGTACGTATAATTTCAAAAAAGAAATCAGTGAACCAAGTGATACCCAACTGTTGCGGTATACAAGTAAATAAATCCTTGACATCCACTGTGATAAATACCACTTCATCCATTTTATCAGTAGGTAAACTATTTACCTTAGTGAGAAAATCCCAGGAGTCACGACAAATATATTGTAAACTTTTCATTTTATCTTTTAACTTCATATCAATATATTTTGCTATGTAATAAGTTTTGGAGCCAGTAGCATCCACTATAGGATGCATAGGTGGATGCTGCACATCCTTATGCAGCTTAGGTGCTCCGAACATTGCAGGAATCCTGGGATTTTTTACTTGCATATAATAAAATGCTTCATTTGTAATCTGCCCCTGCCTTAACATATCCTCAAGTGTATAATCAATCCTAGAGTATGAAATGTTAATCTTATTAATAGATGCTTCAGAATATGCTTCATCATACAAAATATTCAATAATTGTTGGTTATAATCATATACATTCATGATCACAAGTCCACCCCCTTTATCAGGTTGCATAATACGTACATCATTGGTAGCTTTAAGTTCACTTAAAATGTCTTGTTGAGCCCTTGAAAAATTGTTAAGATAATTGCATTGTCGATTTTTGTACTGCAGCAAGTGTCTAAAGTCAAGCTCACATGTTTCTTCGAACAATTTTATTCTGGGATGTAATGGTGGATTTTTTACACTGGGAACATACATGGAACTAATTTGCATGCCAGGCGCTCCTTGATGTAATACTGCTAAATTCAATTTCCTCGTGAACAACTTAAGCTCAGTTAATAAATCAGTAATTTTAGCCCTTTTTTGCTGGTACATAAGTAAGGCCCTTACTGAAAGTATCAGCATGTTCAATAGTTAAAGTAGCTTGACTGTAATTATAGATGTGGTAATCACCAGTAGTACTGGTGATAAGCTGATAAGCATTGTTATCATACAAAAAGTTATTAAAACTTACAGCGTTTAATTGTAATTGCTCCGAGAGTCCATCCTCTGCCTCCTCCATACTTTCACATTGTTGTTTCTCAAATTGTAACCCTCCTTGTTTCGAAGTCGCTCCGAGCGACGGAGATTGTTGTTCTCTAAACATATTATTATAGATCTCATAAACAAGGACATAGGCAATCTCCAAGCACTTGACCCCTCCCAGTTCGGATTTGTCAAGGGCAAATCTTGCCTGTTGAACCTATTTGACTTCTTTGAGACTGTCACTAAGGCCCTGGATGAGGGAAAGTCAGTACATACAGCTTACCTTGACTTGGTCAAGGCCTTTGGCATATTCCCCCACTCGAGCATCATCAAGAAGCTAATACAACTTGGCGTAAATCCCTATCTCATCAGGTGGGTGGCCAACTGGCTCACCAATAGGACCCTCAAGGCCAAAGTAGGTGCCTCCACCTCCGATAACAGACCTGTCACTAGTGGAGTAACCGAGAGATCTGTTCTGGGACCCCTACTGTTTAACATCTACTTCTCGGAAGTCCAGGCAAAGACAAAAGGGCTGTGGCTTACTAAGTTTGCAGATGACTGTAAGTTGGGTGCTGTCTTTGACTCCTCCAAATGATGTTAACATACTGCAAGAGGGTCTCACAAGCAACTAATGACAGGTGCCAAAGTCATGGCTTCAAGCTAAATGCAAAAAAAAATGTATCATACCATTCGGCAAAAACACAGCCCCTACTGTTTATCACATCAATGGCAACCCCCCTAAGCACTCGACCTGTGGTGAGAGACTTGGGTACTCAGGTTGATAATCTCACATTTGACCATCATATAGTGGCAGTGGTCAGAAAAGCCTTTTATTGGTTCATCTCTCAAGTGAAGGCATTGCATCCAGAAAAAAGGAGGTTATTACCTCTCTGTACTCCTCCCTCATTAGACCAATAATTGAGTATAACACTCCGTTTGGTATGTACCTCTCCAAACATTTGCACCCAAATGGAAAGGCTACAGCAATACCTCACAAAGAGAATCCATGACCTCCAAAACCTGTCCTATGTGGACAGTCTCAAATCACTGTCACTCTACTCTGTATTGTACAGATTGCTCAGAAGTGATATGTCTCTCGCCTACAAGGCAATTTCGGACCCTGCCCTACTAGAGATGCTCTATATCCATATGTCTAACTCCTCACACATTACCCACTTGAAAGGCCTGAATCTAATATGGGACATCAACAAAACCTGGAGGAGAAAAAGGTTTGTCTCCCAAAGGCTGCCCCATTTCTGGAATAGACTTCCTATACACGTCAAACAGAGTAGTTTGTTGTAAGGGCCCCAGGACCACTAGCCTAGTAACCTGCTATGATCCTATGATCTTTTGGCATGTAAACTTCAAGACTTAATATGTTTGGTTGTAACCTATTCAAACCTTGATGATTCAACAGTGTTGAAGCCAGCCACCAGAAAAAGTATCTCTGCAGACCCATACAAAGTTATCTGAATAGATAATTGGTTGACAAACAGAACCTATGCCATGAGATATTTGTTCTAGACAGAAAAATGTCACCAACAGTGTCCCACAGGGGTTTGCCCTAGTTCCCCCGACTCTTTGGTATATACTTATATGACATGAAAGCCAGTATAAATTGTCTGTGCTTGACCACATTTACTAGTGATTCCAAGCTGGATTGGTCACAAAATCCCATTTTTATACTCCAGTTCTTCATCATGGGCATGAATAAACAAATGCTTGGTGTCTGAATTATGGACCTAATTGATGCCTAAACAATAATAAGGGGTCCTTCAGGGATTTTGTCCTACTGATGCTCAGATATTTGCATACGTTACTTTCCTCTGACCTCTCTTTTTTTTCCTCTATAAAGGCTCAACTTGTAGACACATCACGTCTCTCCATAGATCCCCCTCCTTGTGTGTGTGTTGTGAAACAGTTTGTGAAAAGTTTTACATCTGAGACCTCCTCGTAAACAGGTTGCTCCTTGTTGGGAACTCAACTTTCTGTAGAGAAATTAACTGGGTCACTTTTTGAACTTGCACCTCAGGATAATTTAAGGCTCTTGATCTGGAAAGCTTTGCACATCATTGCTCTGACATCTGCAGGAAGAGTATTTGAGTTTCAAGCTGTCATGGTGGATGAGCTCTACCTGAATTTCCACCAGAACTGGGTCTCTCCAAGAACAAATATGCCATTTGTTCCAATGTGTTTTCTATGTTTACTTTGGATCAAGCCACCAGTTTTCAAGTTTTCTACCCAGAACCTAAAAATCAGGAAGAAAAGATTTGGTTCAGATAATTAGATAAGATAAGTTCAGGTATCTTGGTAGAACTATGCCCTTTAAAAAGGTTGCTAAGCTATTAATTTCTTATCATGGGCAAACAAGGGACAGCCTGTGTCTAAGCAGGCAGTTTTCAGTTGGTTGTCTTCAACAATGGTGTTTTTGTTATTCCTCCAATGAGTAACAAATTCCAAGCAGTGTTAAGATGCATTCTACTAGACCCTTGTCTTTTTCATTGGCATACTGGAAGATGATTGGCTCTAGAAGCATTCTAGAGGCAGCTACATGGTCCTTTGTACATGCTTTTACAAAGCATTACAAAATGTATTATTTTCCTAGGTCCAGGTTGAGCTTTGCTAGGTCCATTCTCCAGGGGCTCCTGGATCCATATCCATTCTCATCCCAGGTTGGATAGGCTTTGGTAATCAACCCACATAGCTTAAGGAACACTACAGCAGTGAGAATGATGAACATAGTACTGTTGTGCAAGTTGCACTTGCAATAATAGTAGATGTTGGAATTCTTCACTGCTGCAGTAGTCACACCTACCACCTGACCCCCCACTCTTATATAGTTATAGTTGGGGTATAAAGTAAGACTGTGTCTATTTCTATTTCTATTTTATAGCTTTATTATTATTTAGTGTGATGCCCCTGCACTGGCCCAGTAATCTTGTAGCCTCAATCCTCACCACTGGCAGCTGTGGTGAACATGCGCACTGGGAGGATGACAAGTACACACAGTAAAGTACAATTTCCTTGAAGAGCACACAGAGACCAGAGTCAGCCTGAAGCTGGTTTCTGCCTCTTTCTCCAGAAAGACTCCCCACAGCTATAGTGTTGAGATCTCAGCTGAGTGGGCAAACCAAGATCTCCAGTACACACTCTGTCCAGCCAGTGCTTTGTGTCTCTGCCCAAGTAGCTGACACAGAAACTCTGAGATTTGATTTATATACAAACACACACTCTCCTGGGAAAGGCTTTCACAGGTTTATTAGCTATTCCCTCTTCTTCACAGACTGTAAGGTAGTTTCCACTGCCATCAGCCACTAGTTATCAGCTACTTTAAGGCCCTTAACAAAGGGTGTCCAATTTTACTGTGTAATGTTGCTATTAATCCAAACGATGGTCTGACCAAGAGTAAGGCTATTTAGGAGTGGCCTATACAGTGTCACCATATAGATATGCAAGTATTCTAAGAGCTCAAATATCTCTAAACTGACCAGCCACAGTTAAAAGGTTTGGTAATATTTAATAATAAAAGAACAGGACAATACTCATTAAGTAATCAGTTACATCAAAGTTCAAAAGCACGGGAAATATTTAAAGCAACATTGCAGGACAGTCTCAAAGAAAACATCTAATCTACAATTTGCTATATTCCTGTCTGAATCTAAAATAGTTACTATTCCCTAAAAACTTACTTTACAGCAAGGCAAGTGCAGAAGTGGTGATGAGTGGATGTTCTTGTTAGGTCAAAGACAAAATACAAAATGCCCTGTCTCTGAGAATTTTCTTAAATTAGTATCAAATATTACTGCTGGGTTAGCTTGGATGACATCACTTTTTGTTATCTGACTTTCAGTTCCCAAGCTAAACCCCCATTGTCAGAAACTAACAGAATTTAGCATCTGTCTGTGAAAAATGGATATCTCTCAGATGTTTGCAGATCTTGGAAGTCATAAAACACTTCTACATCTCAAAACTAATAATTACTTCTCTTTTAAGATGATGCAAAAAACTTCCAGCTCTAGAAATTGTCTGCTACTGCACTGAAACTGAGAGATGGCATCTTCTGTTTATGGCCCAGTAATTATAAAAAACAATTTAATTTCAACTATTTTCTCTGAAATGTTTTCAAGTTAACCTCCTGTGTTCCATTTTCCATTAAACATGTACATCTAAACAGTCACAACAGGTGCAGGTACATTCCTGCTCTATTCCAATAGGGTATGCTGTGGTTACATTTTAGCTCAGTACTTTACACACAATTCTGTATAAATCATATCTATATTTACAAATGACAGAATTATTCACAAAATTCCAGATAGCTGGGCTGGCAGTGTGACAATTAGTAGTACTTCAGAATTGTTAGGCTCTTCTCTCACTGTATGGGCAAGAAAGTCCTGAAGATAGCTTCACTCTGACTGCTGATTTCCCTCCTTACCAGATTGGCCTTACTTGCTCACATCTCTGCAACATTCCAAATTGGTTACCTCTTAATGAAAGCTCCACTTGTCGTCTATGCGCCTTACTGTATAAAATTTATAAATGAGGGTTACTTGCCTTCCTTTGAAAATAAAACTCCGAATCAGGGAACAGACTAAGGAATTCACAGGATAACTTAATATCACTTAATCATCCCCCATTTATAATGATTATTGGTGAATGAGCCTTCTCACAAACAAGCCATGCTTTTTGGAACAAACTACCTGCTGACCCAAGGCATCAAAATAGACTTAGTAAGTTTAAGAAGTTAATTTCTGGGCACTTCTTTAAGAAAGTTGTAAATTCTATAGGGATACTGGTTAAACTCTCCAAAAGCCTTAAAATTCTAAAAATGCTTGAAGTCTTTCAGCTGTTTTCCATTGCCATTTAAGTCATCTTACTTCTGTGTTCTCTTAGTCTCGCTTCCATTTGAATTTTTCTTTTCAAAAAGTTTATTTTAAACCTTTGAAAAGCAATTTTTTGTAACTAAACTGTTTTGCAACTCATGTCAAGTAACAAAAAATAATGTAAACCTACTTCTTGCATAAGAATTGTATGACGTTCTGCTTTATAATTGTAAAATAACACTATATGAACTTTCTAGATGTTTTTCAACTCTGTAAGTCTAACAATCTATCAGGTTTGAAGTACAGAACTTGAGTTTTTTACATTGTTTATTGCATTTGAGCATGGGTTGTGGCTGAAAAGGATCTTTGGATCAGTATATCCACCTGGTTGCCAAATAGTAATGAATAAATGACTAGGCTACTACGACAGTGATCTAATAATGAACATAGTGCAGTTTAAGTAAACTGACCATAACAGTAGACATTCATATAGATTACTGGTGCATTAGACACGCCCTTCCTCCCTTCCTCCATTAATCTCTCTTTTTTTTTTTTTTTTGCTGTTTTTAAGTCAGGGTGTGGGATTTATGTCAGGGATCTAGCCTCCCTCTTCTGAGGCATGAAAGCTCTGAAGTTTTGGCACTCTAGCCAGTGAATTTATACTACTACACTTGAGCTGTACAATGTCTAAGGTACTTAGCAGGTGTCCTAAATGTTTTCAAGCTAGCTAAGTGATCTGCTCCTTGGCAGGACACGTTCCATTTAAGTTAGGCTACTGCATCAGTGGTCTACTGATTAACATTCTGGGTGAGTAGTTCTAGAAAGATTCAAACTGAGGTTATTGTACTGCTAGTTGGGAATGCTAGCTCCAGAAAAGGAAAAGGTTTGTGACAATGTGCTTTTGTATGTGGTTAATATTTTGAAGTTGATTAGGTGGATTAGGGAAATGCTTGTAGTTTTACATGACAGACCAAAAGATTTACCACACATGGGACCAGATGCTGCTAAGAAGTTAATGAAGGTTATGATAAGAATTAAGGATACAGATCAGGACAAGCAGCGGGGGATAACTAGAACATACACCAGATGCAAGGGAAAATGGGAAGTACTAAAAGGACAAAGTTTAGAACATAAGAATTAATGACTAAATTTAATATATTATCATGGAATGTGAATATACTGGCTCAAGTGGGACAAAGGAAAAATGTACTAATGTGTACTTCACAGCATAATGCCTATGTAAGAGTGTTTAAGGAAACCAGTCTGCATGGAAAGGAACATAAAGCTGTAATAAAAGAAAGTGGGAAAGAAGGCTTTTATATACTAAAAGAGGTCAAATTAAAGAGAGTTGCATTGTTTTAAGTGAAAGAAGGGAATTGCTTAAAAGTAGAGGAAGAGATGAAGGATAGACAGAGAGGATGTATTTTAATAAGAGGAGGTTGGCAGGATTTTAAAATTATACTAGCCTCAGTGTATCTGGCCACAAAATCCACTCTGCAGGATATAAAACAAATAATGTACGATGTGATAGTTCAGCAGGGTCAACTAATTGTGGCAGGAGACTGGGATATGTTATTAAAAAGGCACACGTACCTGGGGGGGTCAAAAAAATGTAAAGGGGTAGACAAATGTCCTAGACATAGTACTCACCAACATGCAGGGGATAGCTGCACCCCCCCCCCCATGTGATGCCCTCCCTGGTAAGGTCAGTCTCATTCTAAGTCACTGTTGGACCTGACACACCCCCACAGGAACAAAAAAAAAACCCGAAAAACATTTTCCAAAACAAATTCAGAGTGCTAAGCTATGGTATATAAAGTTTTATCTGCCCTGCAATCACAGACAACAATGTCTCCTATGCAGAGGTATACACAAATGCCCTGTATAAACAATTAACCATCTGTATAGACTATGCTCTGCCTGACCGAATCATAGCCAGGTCCTCCTGAAAAAACAAGTCACCTTGGTGGACCTCAAGTATAAACAGGTTATATAACAAGATGAAGAAACTGATGTTTAAGAACAAGAGGGAACCGACTCCGCAGAGGAAGGATTCCCTTCACAGCATGAACAAGCAAATCAGAAGTCTTGTAAAGTCCTCTAAAACTAATTACGAAGCTAAAATAGCATCCTTAGCTAAGGATAATAATAAGCCTTTCTTTAACAATGTCCAAAACCTAAAAAGGAATGCCCAGCTATGTGCCAAACTGGTAGTAGATGGAGCCACTCATACAATACCAGAGGAAACTGCCAACCTGCTAGTTGACAGATTTGGTGCAAACTTATTCCCCTGTCCCCACCAGAAATACCCCAATGCATACCTGACACCAACCCTCTTTCTAGTATCTCTAGAGATCAGGTCATATCATGTGCTCTCCAAGGCCAAAAATGTGCCCTGAGTGGGATCATCTAACATCCCAGGTTGCATACTAAACAATCTAATACAGGAGATAGTGCACCCACTTTGCATTCTGTTTAACCATAACCTGAGAACTGGCTTTGTTCCAGCAGAGTGGAGGACAGCAATAGTAATCCCCTTGCACAAAGGTGGGCCATCAACTAACCTTAGGAACTACAGACCCATAAGTTTAACCAGCGTAATCTGCAATGCCATGGAAAGAATCATCATGAACCTCATCAGCAAGGAAATGACATCTCAAACCCAACCAAATTTGGCATCGTTAACAGTAGATCCTGCTTATTAAACATGGTAGACATCTTTGAGAAAGTCGCCAAAGCCTTTGACACAATCCCCCATTCGGGTGTCATTGAGAAACTCTTCCAACTGGGCAGTAACCCTTATGTCACTAGATGGTTAGCCAGTTAGCTCACCAACAGAACACATACCGTCAAGGTTGGTGACTCCACCTCTAACAGGAGACCATTCACAAGTGGCATACCACAAGGATCTGTGCTGGGCCCTTCACTGTTTGGAATCTATTTCTTGGAAGTCCTGGCTAAGGTAGATGGCCTTTGGCTTACGAAGTTTGCTGATTTCAAACTGGATGCAGTTATCAAGTTCTCCAACGATGTTAACATATTACAGGAGGGGCTAACACTGATAAATGATTGGTGCCAAAGCCACAACCTAAAATTAAATGCAAAAGTGCATTATTGTCCCCTTTGGTAAAGCAGAATTCCTTGCTAATTACAGTATTGACAGCACCCCCTAAGTTCAGACCCAGTGGTGCGAGATCTGGCAACACAGATAGACAGCATTCTGAACTTCAACCACCAAGTTTCCACAGTGGTAAGGAAAGCCTTCTATTTTGGCATTGTGTATGTAAAGGCATTGCATCCAGGTCTAATGATGTTATAACTCCACTGTACTCAACCCTCATCAGAGCATTAAAAGAGTATAGTGCTCCCTGCAGTGGCTGGAGAGACCACAGAGATTTCTCACCAAGAAAATACAGGGCCTCCAAAGCATGACTTGTGTGTATAGGCTTTAAGCCCTGTCCACTGTACTCTGTATCCTATAGGCTGCTAAGAGGGAACTTGTGCCTGGAATACAGGGCAGTCTTCAGTCCTGCCCTGATGGAAATGCACATTCCAAGGCAAATGACGCAAGAGTCGTTTGCTCTGGGTATCTTAACCTAGCCTGTGACATTAACAGAACATGCTGAAGAGACAGGTACATCTCCCAGAGATTGCCACTTCTCTGGAATAAACTTCCAATTCACATGAAGCAGAGCTCCTCACTGATTCTATTCAAGTGCAACCTAGACAAAGATGGAAGACCGTAAATTCACCCTGGGGGTGGCACCCATGTCTTTCGTGGACAGGGATAGTCTGTGTTGATCATAGACTCACTCTGTGAGTTATGTCCATCTATCTAACAAGAGCAATTGGGGCAACCTGGGATGAACACCAGAGACTCGCTCTGAGAATTACGTCCATCTAACCAAGGATAATTGGGGCAATTCAGGATTAGTATAGTTAGGGTTGTAAGGTCTGTAGGGACCATAACCTACTAACCTATGGATCTATGACAGTGGGAGAGGGACAGAAAGATTTTGCTCATTTCTTAGGGAATTAAAGTGTATGGGAAAGGCTAGAAGGATACTGTTTCAAAAGAGCATATTAATCTTATGAATAAACTGGAAAGTGATCTAATATTACTTTCGCATCATGCACCAGTACAAATTAAATTTAAAATGAAGGGAAAGAAAATATTTTGAGAGACATTGACAATTCCCAGATTTATCTCATGGTAAAAGAGTGTTCATTGAAAGGCTAAATCAAGCAGTATTAGAATTTTTGAGGGAAATAGAAGTAAATAACAAGGACTTGGCTGTGAAATGAAACAATTGCAAATTAACAATTAGATAATTTTCACCATAAAGGTAGAAGAGATCTGGAACATAAGTCATAATAAATACATATGAAGGTGTAAGTAAAAAGACTACAGAAGTAAAAAAAATGAGGGACATGTCAGCTTTAAATGCATCTTAAAGCAGCTATGAATGTATGCTCGAATATTTAAAGAATTCAAATGAGTATAAGGCAAAATCAGTGAATTATTTATTTTTTTGGAATAACAGTAGGGAAATTTAAATTGTTAGTTCAGAACCTAAGGCAACAAAAAGTAGACAGAAATATGATAAAAATTAAGAATCTAGATAATGGGAAAGTTGAAAGAGATCTGGCCCAAATAATAAACATAATGGAAGCTTATTATTATAAACTGTACCATCAATATTTGAAAATAGATTACCAGACAAAGTAAATGGAGACTTATTTTGAGGGGTTTTAATCTGCCAACTCTAATGGAGGATGATAAGCAAAGGTTAATTGTAGGGATACAAAAGGAGATTAAAGCGATGGTAAGACATTAGAACACTGGGAAAACATCTGGTATAGATGGAATCCTAGGAAAAATCTGGAAGAAAATGAAAATTTGGTAAAAGTTATGTAGTAACATTATAGAGAGGAGTGAAGTACCTTCTTCCTTGCTTAAAGCAGTGATGGTAATTATACCATGGGAAGGAAGGGATGATTCAGCTGACTCTGTCTCATATTGACCCATTTCATTCTTAAAACTTGTCTATAAAATTTCTATGACAATATTAGCCAAAGGATTGCCAAAGATGTTGCTTAAAGTAGACCAAGATCAACATGGTTTCACTGAGGGTAGATAAACTTTTGATAATATCACTGAAACCTTGATGATGGAAAAAGATGCAGAGAGAAACAAAAGAACACTAATGGTGAAAGCTTTAGGTGCATTTGATGCATTCTTCTTGGAGTTTATGACAAAACTTTTAAAGACTTTTGGTTTTCCATAGAGATGGATATCTTTAACATTTGGAGTCTGTAATGGTGTAAAAGCTAAAATAAACTGTGAAGGAAGACTGTTAGAAAGGATCAGTCTAATATGAGGCACAAGACAAGGATGCCCACTTTTACCATTTATGTTTGCTTTGTATCAACTGCCTTTTGACTCGGGGAAATTAGATAGCCTAAGATAGCAGGATATAACTGGGGAGAAACAAGTGAAAAATATCTTTATTTACAAATGACATAATATTCTATGTTACAAATCTGGAACATGGCCTAAGAAATGTGCTTGAGGGTCTATATTATAAGTCCGAAGTTTGAAAACTTCCAAACTCATATGATCAACATCATATGAGCAAAGCTTTCAAACATCGAACATTTCAGCAGAGATCGCCGTACGGAATATTTCCCTTCACTTCAGTGTAGTGCGATCTCCGAGTTGGTATATTTAAGTAGTGGGGGGTGTGGGGGAGCTTGCCTCCCCCCGCATAAAGCATTTGGGTATTTTTTTTTATTTTTCGTTTGTTTATATTTTATGTTCGATGTTTGAAAACTTCGCTCTTATGGAGTCGAACATATAATATAGACCCGTGCTTGATAGACTGAGAAAATAATATTGATGATAATAATAATAATACCTATTTCTTAACCTTGTAGCCCCACTGGTCATGCAGTCACTTTTCGGGGATGACCCAGGAGCAATATCTCGTTAAGTGATTTGTTTAAGATCACTTAATATGCAAATAAGAGTTGAATCAAAATAAGTTAGCAGGGTGTAATGTAAATGAATCCAAGTCAAAAGCTGCAATTTTAAAGTATACATAACAGTAAAATACAAAGATGTTATTGGTCTCACTGGCGCTTTAAGTGGAGCAAGGTTGTTTTTTTTGCTGCCCAACAGGATGCACATGGTTCAATATTAATAAAGGAAGAGTAATTTATTTGGGCTAACAACAAAGAAAGAGTAAACTGAAAAAGTGAATACTATCTAAAAACAAGGAGGATTGTGGGTTCCTGATCTAAAAGACTACTACGAAACTACACAGCTAAGATTCAAGTACCGAGCCCAAAACCACACTTACTTACCTAACTGGAAAGAAGTGATGCTTATCCAGGAGGAAATAACGATTAAAAGTAGAACATATAAGGGCTCTTGTTATTTAGAGAGATAAAACAAGGATCATTTTGCGTAGCACTCTTTACATCAAATTACAAATCAAACACTGAATCAAAAGGATGTAAGGGACTGAAGTTGTGATAATGGGATACGTTACATGCTGGGTAAAAAAAATAAAATTTTATTGCAGGAATGATATGGAGAAAGAAAAACAAAACACCAAGATTCTGCGAACAGATGTAAAACAGGCAGAATGAGATATTGGGAGATTGCCAAATGTAACTTTGGACTATGAGAAAAGGATTCCGTAGCGTATATCGGACTAAACTAAGAATTAAAAAAAAAGCCTGCAAGGGCAGAAACCATGGCAGAAGAAACCAGGTATAAAAGACTTTATAACAGAAGTTGGGTCAGACTTGGCGGTTAAAAAGGAATAACTTAAGCATATACAATTTTAATAGACTCAACAGCATATTAACCTCAGATTAAATTGGAATAGAAGATTAGTGAAGCAATTTTCTATTGAAAACTGGAAGAAAAATGTGTTATCTTCAGGTACTCTGCAAAATCTAGAAAATTGAAAACCTCTGTTTGGAAATGTCTTCATAGGTATTTTTATACACCTGCTAGACTTCAAAATATGTTCCTTTAGGCAGCTGGTCTGTGTTGTACAAGTGATAAAGCAGAAGGGGGATCATCGCAACATATTTTTGATAATAATCGTAGCTGCAGAATTATAAAGTGAATTTCAATTGATTAGAAGCAATATTATGGGGGCAGAGTTATTTGTTGATTGATTGACATTTGTTTACCGGAAAAGTCAGACTGGATAATTTTATTGTTTTCATAGGAGGCCCAGGGAAAAAAAGTTCCACAAATAAATGAACAGAAGATGCATATACTTAGATGAAAATTGACAAATTACAATATACTGTTATTTATATAGATGAATACAAACATTAATGCACATATGATATGACGTAGAATACTAGACAAACAAGATAAATACAGTATCATGCAGCACTGAAATGTGTTAGCATGCTCTAAGTGCGCGAGTTTATTACTCATAAAGCAAATGTCAGAGTGGAATGTTCAATGAGTGAATAAAATGAGTACGAGAGGAAGGGAAAGGAGAGGTGAGAAATAAGTATTTGTTAGAGGTGATAAGTGGAGCACAGATAAGAGACAGGAGAACTAAAGAATCAAAGCAAGATTCAGAGTAAGGGAAATAAAAGTCAGATAGGAGACAGGAGAACTAAAGAATCAAAGCAAGATTCAGAGTAAGGGAAATAAAAGTCAGATAGGAGACAGGAAAACTAAAGAATCAAAGCGAGATTCAGAGTAAGGGAAATAAAAGAAGGAAAATGAGAACTAGGGGGTAGGAGTTGACGTTATTAGCCAGGAGGTGCTCACTAAAGGCATGACAGCACAACCAAGATGTATAACTGCCTTAGTTTTCCTCTTGCTAACAGTAGCAAAGAAGGTGATTATGAGAAAGAGAAAAGTAAAGTAAATCCAGCAATAGCTGAAGTGAAGATAATTCTGACTAAAAATAAAGAAGTGGAACTGAGTGAGGGTTACAGGGAAAAAAAGTATTTTGTTTAATAAGCAGAAAGGATCGAGCTTGTCATATAAATGGCACATCGATTACTAAATCTGAGAATATAAATTAGTTGTGCACCATCAAAATAAGAAATGTATATAAAGAATACGGTTTGCTGGTCTCAGAAGGAACAAAACAACTTTAATGTACATGTCTAAGATTTGGTCCAAGTATAAATAGTTTTCATCGTGTTTGAATGTTTAGACTTAAAGGACAAGGAGCAATAGATGTAAAATGTTTGTTCTGAGAAGAAGTTAATGTTGTGCATTTGTTTGAAATTCAAATCTTTATACACAAGTAGTGTAACAAGCATGATATAAGCACTGGGTAAGTCAATAACCTTTTTTTTAAACAGTATGCTAATCTTGGTGAGAAAGATTGCTTTAACACCAACAAGTGTAGCTATTAAACGTTCACAATGCATGAGGATTTTATATTATGCACCATAATGATTGTTCTTTTCAGAAAATTTACGGCATTTCTTTTTCCTAACAGATAGATGGCATACACTAAACACATAAAACACCAGAGGCCAGCATGTGCAGCTTATAAATACTTTTATTAAAGACTGAATGTCAATAAGGCATATAATGCCGCAAAATGTAACAAATCAAACCGGTTTCATAGGTTCATAGGTTCATACTAGGCTATCTGCCCGAGGGCATTTACAAGCCTAGCCCATAGTTTTGTGGCTTACGCCACCCCTTTAGTATGGGGAACTATACCCATTATTTTGCTGTGCCTCTGTTGAGCAGTGACACTGAGGTAATCCCTGGGGTATATCTGCGATCTCCCATCCATTGGTCAAGATTTCTCTTGAACAAGGCCAGCGAGGTGCTCTGCCTCACATATACCGGGATTTTATTCCACAGCATAGGGAGTCTTTGGGTGATGAATCTATCCCTCCAGCACGTCCTATTAATAGCCGTGTCGAGGTTTAAGTCTCCGCCCTTGTGGCTCTGACGGATCTAGATTTTTGAGGTGAAGCATATTCATCAAATCTGGGTTTGACATGGCCTTGTATGTTAGGCAAAGGTCACCTCTGAGCAAGCGTGTTTACTGAATAGAGCTGGAGTTCTTTCAGTCGGGCAGCATAGGACAGATGTTTGAGACCCTTTATCCTTTTGGTGAGGAACTTTGTGGCCTCTCCAGCTGCTGCAAGTGTCGGGTCAGATACATTCGAATGGGGCATTGTACTCAATCATTGGTCTGATGAGTGATGAGTATAGGGAGACTATGACCTCCCTTGATCTAGATGAGAATCCCTTCATGATAAGGTGGGCAATGTAGAAGGTCTTCCTAACTACTTTAGCTACATGGGTGTCGAATGACAGACTACTATCAACCTGGGTCCCCAGGTCCCTGATAACTTCTTCTGTACTCAGTGGATTGCCACCTATTTGGTAGCTAGGGGTAACCTTGTTTTTCCCGAAGGGTATGACTATGCATTTTGGCATTTAACTTTAGGCCATGGCTCTGGCACCAGTTATCCGTTTCTGTGAGACCCTTCTGAAGGATATCTGTGTCAGATGTGTTTTTTACTATGGCGCCCAGTTTGCAGTCATCTGCAAACTTTGTCAGCCATAACCCTCCTGTGTTTGCTTGTACTGAAAAGTAGATGCCAAACAAGAGTGGGCCCAGGACTGAGCCCTGTGGTACACCACTTGTGACAGGCTTTGAGTCTGACATGGCGCCAGCAACTCTGACCCTGTGGGTTCTGTCACTCAGCCAGTTTGCAACCCATCTTGTGATGTATGGGTTAACATTTAAGCTGATGAGTTTTTCAATGATACCCGAGTGGGGTATTGTATCAAAGGCCTTCGCCAGATCGAGGTAGGCTGTATGGACTGCCTTTCCCTCATCAATGGCTTTGGTGACTGTTTCGAAAAGTCAACCAAGTTTAGAAGGCATGATCTGCCTTTGACAAAGCCAAACTGGGATGGATCCAAAGTCTGCAAATTCCTATGTCTTTATTTATGAGGTCCATTATGATCCTCTCCATGGCTTTGCAGATAAGGCTTGTCAAGCTAATGGGCCGGTAATTTCCAGGGTCGGTGGAGGCACCGCCTTTGTGAAGTGGGACCACAGTTGCAGTGCGCCACTCCTGGGCACGTATCCAGAGGTAAGACTATGATTAAACAGCTGTCCTAGCTGTGGGTTTAATTCCTCATTGAGTTCGTGGAGCACACAGCCGGGGACACCATCAGGTCCCATGGATGCTGTGTTTTTGCTTTGGAGAGAGCAGTTCTCACTTGGGCGTTGGAGATGTTTGGGGGCTGCAATCGCTGGTATAGATATCTCTCCTTTTGGGGAGGGGAGAAGTTTGCTCTGAACCTGTCAGCCAGTATGTTGGCAATGTCTGTAGGATCAGTAATCTTCACATCATTTTGAACTAGTTCTGAGCATATCTGGGAGTTTCCTCCCAGGTTTCTAACATAGCTAAAGAAGGCCTTATGATTGTCTTTTCAGTCTTTAGCTATTTTTCTCTCAAAATTTGCTTTGGATGATTTTATGAGAGCTCTTCGTTTTTACTTATAGTGATCAAGGGTGTCTTACCTTTTAAGGATTTTGCTCTATCTTGTAGTAGCTTCCTCCTTTTGTTGTAGAGTTTGTTTATGGCTGGGGTCCACCAGAGTGGACGCTAGTTTTGGTACAAAGAGTCTTTGTTTTGCTTGGGATTGCCTTATCCATGCAGTCCTGCAGGTGCTGGTAGAAGGCATTTGTAAGTGATTCAGCGGCTTGAGTACTGTTTTCCGCCGGCTCGGGGCCTTAAAGGAGACCACACTAGTCTTTAGAAGTGTGAAGTCGGCTTCGAGAAGTTCTTTACTGTGGTCTTTTTATTTCAGGTGGGGTGGGATGAGGACCTCCAGCGAGATTAGTTTGTGATCTGATCTCACCAGTGAGGGTATACTTCGGTGTTGAACATTGTGCTCCCATGTTCGTGATGATGAGATCAAGTATGTTTTCTCCTCTTGTGGGGATGGTGACTAGTTGTTCCATGGCATTTGAGTTTATGAATTCCAGGAACTTTTGGGCTAGGGTGTTTGGGCTTGAGTAGTGTTCCCAGTCTATATTAGGGTAATTGAAGTCACCTAGTAAGATTCCACAAATAAATGAACAGAAGATGCATATACTTAGATGAAAATTGACAAATTACAATATACTGTTATTTATATAGATGAATACAAACATTAATGCACATATGATATGACGTAGAATACTAGACAAACAAGATAAATACAGTATCATGCAGCACTGAAATGTGTTAGCATGCTCTAAGTCTGTGAGTTTATTACTCATAAAGCAAATGTCAGAGTGGAATGTTCAATGAGTGAATAAAATGAGTACGAGAGGAAGGGAAAGGAGAGGGTGAGAAATAAGTATTTGTTAGAGGTGATAAGTGGAGCACAGATAGGAGACAGGAGAACTAAAGAATCAAAGCGAGATTCAGAGTAAGGGAAATAAAAGTCAGATAGGAGACAGGAGAACTAAAGAATCAAAGCAAGATTCAGAGTAAGGGAAATAAAAGTCAGATAGGAGACAGGAAAACTAAAGAATCAAAGCGAGATTCAGAGTAAGGGAAATAAAAGAAGGAAAATGAGAACTAGGGGGTAGGAGTTGACGTTATTAGCCAGGAGGTGCTCACTAAAGGCATGACAGCACAACCAAGATGTATAACTGCCTTAGTTTTCCTCTTGCTAACAGTAGCAAAGAAGGTGATTATGAGAAAGAGAAAAGTAAAGTAAATCCAGCAATAGCTGAAGTGAAGATAATTCTGACTAAAAATAAAGAAGTGGAACTGAGTGAGGGTTACAGGGAAAAAAAGTATTTTGTTTAATAAGCAGAAAGGATCGAGCTTGTCATATAAATGGCACATCGATTACTAAATCTGAGAATATAAATTAGTTGTGCACCATCAAAATAAGAAATGTATATAAAGAATACGGTTTGCTGGTCTCAGAAGGAACAAAACAACTTTAATGTACATGTCTAAGATTTGGTCCAAGTATAAATAGTTTTCATCGTGTTTGAATGTTTAGACTTAAAGGACAAGGAGCAATAGATGTAAAATGTTTGTTCTGAGAAGAAGTTAATGTTGTGCATTTGTTTGAAACTCAAATCTTTATACACAAGTAGTGTAACAAGCATGATATAAGCACTGGGTAAGTCAATAACCTTTTTTTTAAACAGTATGCTAATCTTGGTGAGAAAGATTGCTTTAACACCAACAAGTGTAGCTATTAAACGTTCACAATGCATGAGGATTTTATATTATGCACCATAATGATTGTTCTTTTCAGAAAATTTACGGCATTTCTTTTTCCTAACAGATAGATGGCATACACTAAACACATAAAACACCAGAGGCCAGCATGTGCAGCTTATAAATACTTTTATTAAAGACTGAATGTCAATAAGGCATATAATGCATAAAATGTAACAAAACAAATCGGTTTCATAGGTTCATAGGTTCATACTAGGCTATCTGCCGAGGGCATTTACAAGCCTAGCCCATAGTTTTGTGGCTTACGCCACCCCTTTAGTATGGGGAACTATACCCATTATTTTGCTGTGCCTCTGTTGAGCAGTGACACTGAGGTAATCCCTGGGGTATATCTGCGATCTCCCATCCATTGGTCAAGATTTCTCTTGAACAAGGCCAGCAGTGCTCTGCCTCACATATACCGGGATTTTATTCCACAGCATAGGGAGTCTTTGGGTGATGAATCTATCCCTCCAGCACGTCCTATTAATAGCCGTGTCGAGGTTTAAGTCTCCGCCCTTGTGGCTCTGACGGATCTAGATTTTGAGGTGAAGCATATTCATCAAATCTGGGTTTGACATGGCCTTGTATGTTAGGCAAAGGTCACCTCTGAGCAAGCGGTGGCGACTGAATAGAGCTGGAGTTCTTTCAGTCGGGCAGCATAGGACAGATGTTTGAGACCCTTTATCCTTTTGGTGAGGAACTTTTGTGGCCTCTCCAGCTGCTGCAAGTGTCGGGTCAGATACATTCCGAATGGGGCATTGTACTCAATCATTGGTCTGATGAGTGATGAGTATAGGGAGACTATGACCTCCCTTGATCTAGATGAGAATCCCTTCATGATAAGGTGGGCAATGTAGAAGGTCTTCCTAACTACTTTAGCTACATGGGTGTCGAATGACAGACTACTATCAACCTGGGTCCCCAGGTCCCTGATAACTTCTTCTGTACTCAGTGGATTGCCACCTATTTGGTAGCTAGGGGTAACCTTGTTTTTCCCGAAGGGTATGACTATGCATTTTTGGCATTTAACTTTAGGCCATGGCTCTGGCACCAGTTATCCGTTTCTGTGAGACCCTTCTGAAGGATATCTGTGTCAGATGTGTTTTTACTATGGCCCAGTTTGCAGTCATCTGCAAACTTTGTCAGCCATAACCCTCCTGTGTTTGCTTGTACTTGGAAAAGTAGATGCCAAACAAGAGTGGGCCCAGGACTGAGCCCTGTGGTACACCACTTGTGACAGGCTTTGAGTCTGACATGGCGCCAGCAACTCTGACCCTGTGGGTTCTGTCACTCAGCCAGTTTGCAACCCATCTTGTGATGTATGGGTTAACATTTAAGCTGATGAGTTTTTCAATGATACCCGAGTGGGGTATTGTATCAAAGGCCTTCGCCAGATCGAGGTAGGCTGTATGGACTGCCTTTCCCTCATCAATGGCTTTGGTGACTGTTTCCAAATAGTAAACCAAGTTTAGATGGCATGATGTGCCTTTGACAAAGCCAAACTGGGATGGATCCAAAGTCTGCAAATTCCTATGTCTTTATTTATGAGGTCCATTATGATCCTCTCCATGGCTTTGCAGATAAGGCTTGTCAAGCTAATGGGCGGTAATTTCCAGGGTCGGTGGAGGCACCGCCTTTGTGAAGTGGGACCACAGTTGCAGTGCGCCACTCCCTGGGTACGTATCCAGAGGTAAGACTATGATTAAACAGCTGTCCTAGCTGTGGGTTTAATTCCTCATTGAGTTCGTGGAGCACACAGCCGGGGACACCATCAGGTCCCATGGATGCTGTGTTTTTTGCTTTGGAGAGAGCAGTTCTCACTTGGGCGTTGGAGATGTTTGGGGGGCTGCAATCGCTTGGTATAGATATCTCTCCTTTTGGGGGGGAGAAGTTTGCACTGAACCTGTCAGCCAGTATGTTGGCAATGTCTGTAGGATCAGTAATCTTCACATCATTTTGAACTAGTTCTGAGCATATCTGGGAGTTTCCTCCCAGGTTTCTAACATAGCTAAAGAAGGCCTTATGATTGTCTTTCGAGTCTTTAGCTATTTTTCTCTCAAAATTTGCTTTGGATGATTTTATGAGAGCTCTTAGTTTTTACTTATAGTGATCAAGGGTGTCTTACCTTTTAAGGATTTTGCTCTATCTTGTAGTAGCTTCCTCCTTTTGTTGTAGAGTTTGTTTATGGCTGGGGTCCACCAGAGTGGACGCTTGCCTTTGGTACAAAGAGTCTTTGTTTTGCTTGGGATTGCCTTATCCATGCAGTCCTGCAGGTGCTGGTAGAAGGCATTTGTAAGTGATTCAGCGGCTTGAGTACTGTTTTCCGTCGGCTCGGGGCCTTAAAGGAGACCACACTAGTCTTTAGAAGTGTGAAGTCGGCTTTAGAAGTTCTTTACTGTGGTCTTTTTATTTCAGGTGGGGTGGGATGAGGACCTCCAGCGAGATTAGTTTGTGATCTGATCTCACCAGTGAGGGTATACTTCGGTGTTGAACATTGTGCTCCCATGTTCGTGATGATGAGATCAAGTATGTTTTCTCCTCTTGTGGGGATGGTGACTAGTTGTTCCATGGCATTTGAGTTTATGAATTCCAGGAACTTTTGGGCTAGGGTGTTTGGGCTTGAGTAGTGTTCCCAGTCTATATTAGGGTAATTGAAGTCACCTAGTATGATGGTGTTTGGTGATACATTTATCCCTCTAGTGTTTTCAGGAAGGCCATGTGAGGTTCCTGAGTTTGTGAGGGTGGCCTGTAACATGCTACAATTTGCAGAGCAGTCTTGCCTATGGTTAATTGCACCTGGATGGTCTCCGATGCATCGTGCGTTGCCACCAGTCTTGAGGTGTGGGTGTCTTTGATGAATATGGATACCCCCTCCTTTCTTGGTATTGTCCGGATTTTGGGGCCGGAACGCATGATAAGAGGTAAAACCTGATAGTGCTGGGGTGCTCTCAGGAGCCTTGAACCAGGTTTCTGTCACTGCACAGACATCGATGTTCTCCATACTGAGAAGGGCCTCGAGTGCGTGCATTTTGAGATTTAGACTTCTGGCATTGAGCAGCATTACCCTTAGTTTTTTCCTTTTTGTGTTCTAGGGTGGTAGGTTTAGAATTTGAGCCTTGCCTAAAAAGGCACTATGGGGTGGCAAGAGCCTTTGCCAATATCCGGAATCCCAGGGTGACAGGTGCAAGCCGTCCCTTGCGAAGCAGCGTGGCTTGTCCAGCATGTCATCCCAGGCAGACAGACATTGGATCCCCTTTGAATGACACCAGAGTTTAAGCCAATTGTTAAAGCTGATCATCTTATCTCTGTATTGTGGCATCATTCTTGGTGAAGGTAGGATACTGCTCAAGGTCAGGGTCATACCTGCCTGGGCTACATAATCAGAGAGCTCCTCAATGTCTCTTTTCATGTAGTCCAAGGAGGTACGTCTCAGGTCGTTTACACCAGCGTGGACAATGACTGAGTCATATTTGTACCTGCTGTTGAGAGACCTGAGTGCTTGCGTTATGTGGCGGATTCTAGCGCCCGACAGGCAGCTTACTGTGACCTTCTCCTTACTCAGTCTGGTGAGCGGACGGCAGTGTGTCTGACTATGGAGTCACCAATGACTAGTGTGTCTGGCATTGTGTTTGGCCTTAAGGGCTGTGACTGTTTGACACTCTGACTGTGAGGTCTATGTGTTGCAGGTGTTGTGTTCTGAGGTGGTGGTTGTTTGGGTGTCTGCTTTGGTGGCCTCTGCTGTTTTGGTAGATTTTTGATCAGAGCCGCCGAGTATGTCTTTGTGTGTTTATGTGTATGATTTGAGGTTGTGATGGTACTATGTGAGACTGGGTCTATAGTGTGTGTGGTAACCTTCTCCTCCTGACTGGTCTTGCCAGTCCTATGTTGAGAGAGCTCAGCCTCCAGTTTGGCCGTATAGTTGCATCTCTCGCATGTATTTGTGTTTTGTGGGAGGAGGAGAGGGTTGTCTGTGTACATGAGGCAATTGTAACATTGCCTCAATATTCCCAGGTTCACCAGCTGAGCAGGAGAGGACACTAGCAACTGATCCCTCGACATGCTAGAAGGACTAGACAAAAAAACTTTAAAAGAGATTCCGGGGGACGTGAGTGACCGAGAAATGGGGGTTTGCCTTTTTGGGGTGCTATCTATAAGAGTGCCGTATCAAGGTAATAAGTACTGTAGGAGCAAGTGCTAGGTTTAACAGATAGAGAAAAGTCTACTTGGAGTCAAGTAGAGATGATCTTTTTAGGTATTAGAGAAAGTTATGTAGCTATGTAGCCTTCATCAGTGAAAAAGCATTAGACATCCTGAAAATCTCATTACTATTTATAGATACCATCAACCAATAGTAATATGGTATGGTCCAACCCTAAGGCCGGTTTCCCTTAATAATGAAACAACGAGTGTCATCACCATCTGAATATTACAGTAAAAAAATAACAACATATATATTCTAACCAGAAGATAAATGAACAACATAAAAAATGAACAACATAAAAAAGATCCCTGTGAATAATGTACTAACTTATACACTTATTAAATGTACACATAAACAGCTATCTAAACAAACTATTGTAAAAGAAACTGAAAACCAATTACCACTTATATAGACCAGTATAGTTTTGAATATTCAAAATTGCCCTATATTACTATGGCTAATATAATAAAATATAAAAAACAACTAGTCACAAAGGCAATAACTTGCCTGTATATGGCCCATTTCTTTACCAGATCCATGATTTGAAAACATTATCTAATCACAATGATATATACCATGAACATAATTTGAATATATCTGATCCAATGGTTATAAAACCAAACTAATATTATGTCTCATTAACATGAAAAACATTATCAAGTTCATGTCTATTTCAATGTTAACACATATGCTATGTTCAAACCATCATATCTTATGTATCAGATAATTTTGAGTTTATAAGTGATCATTCAACCCAGGGGGAAATAAGGCACCAAGATGAATAATCCAATATTTTTCTTTGTGGTTCAAGATACTGTGCCACCCTTGTTGGTTACTTCTGTCTCCCGTTATTATGTCTATGATTATAAACATAAACTTGGCATTATGATGTTTAAGTGTGTGTCTGTACAAAGCATTGGATTCCTTTTTATTTTTTATGTCACTTTTATGTTCACCCATCCTAATCCTGAGTGATCGTGATGTTTGTCCGACATAAAATGCTGAGCATTGACACTTTGCCAAATAAATAATCCAGGTACTGCTGCAGTTACCAAAAACTCTAATATCATAGACCCTGCTTGTATTGGTACTAGTAAACTGTTTCAATTAACTAACTTGATTACAAGATGCACACTGACCACATGGAAATGTTCCCACAAGTTCATCCCCAGATATTGTCAACTGTTTGTGAATAGCACCTCCACTTTCCTTGTGTTTATAGTGTGAAAACATGGCTCTTAAATTCTTGCCACGTCTATATGAAAATTGGCATTTCGGGCCCTAGATATTTCTTAAATGATCATTTGCTAGTAATATATTCCAGTTAGAATCAAGAATGTTTCTAATCACATTGTGATTCCTACCAAATGTGGTGACAAACCTTAATGAAGAATACTATATGAAACCTTAATGAAGAATATTCAAAACTATACTGGTCTATATAAGTGGTAATTGGTTTTCAGTTTCTTTTACAATAGTTTGTTTAGATAGCTGTTTATGTGTACATTTAATAAGTGTATAAGCTAGTACATTATTCACAGGGATCTTTTTTATGTTCATTTTTTATGTTCATTTATCTTATGGTTAGAATATATATGTTATTATTTTTTTGACTGTAATATTCAGGTGGTGATGACGCTCGTTTCATTATTAAGGGAAACTGGCCTTAGGGTTGGACCATACCATATTACTATTGGTTGATGGTATCTATAAATGGTAATAAGATTTTCAGGATGTCTAATGCTTTTTCACTGATGAAGGCTACACAGCCGAAACTGGTTTGATTTGTTACATTTTGTGGAATTATATGCCTTATTGACATCCAGTCTTTAATAAAAGTATTTATAAGCTGCACATGCTGGCCTCTGGTGTTTTACGAGCTTATGGTTTGGCCAAGCATATTCAACTTGCGAAGCATTTGGTTTTTCTACAGTTGGGTTCAGACTTCGCTGTGGGGTGGCAGCTTTTTTGGTTTTGTCTGTAGGAGGATTCGTTCCCCTTTATAATCATACCATCGACCATTAGAATGGACAGTAGGTGAGACATCACTATCTTGGATATATTTTTTGGTGATACCTGTCGGAAAAGTCATTATTTGGCTTTCTCTTATATCGGATTACACGTGGCATTGGTGTTTTTGAGGAGAATACAGGAACTTTATTACAGCTTGCTGGTGGTTACATCGACTATTCGAGGATTATCTTCTCATATTTCGAAGTGCTACGATTTGGATATATTTGGACTTGGAAGAGGTGGTTGGGCCTATGGGTGTACTTTAATCAAGATTACATCTTTAAGAAAACACTGGGCGGCCATTTTTGTTTACTTAGTCATGCTTTTTCCAATCGCGCATTGGAAACTGGTCGGACAAACTTTTCATTTCTCATCTTTATTTACATATTGTTGAGGACTAATTAAGACATTTGGTGACTATATATTTTGGTATATTTGTTTCTTCCATTAACTATACATTTGGAACAATGCATTGACTCTAATTACAGTTTTGGTATGTACGGAGTGGATTTTTGAGAAGAATGAACATTATATCCGTTTATGTTTTATTGCCATCATCTTTGAAGCCCTTTTGTATTAGGTATCATGCTGGTAGGGATACTTTCAATTACATAATATATACGAAGGACCTTTTGATACCGCTAAAACTGTTCTACATCTTTTATGGTATTAGAATTTGTTAAGAAACAGTTTTGCTGTATTTTCTGCTTTGGCTATTTTTTACACTTAGACTATAATCATTGGTATCTACACTTTGTACATACTGTGTTTGGAGGGAGGTACAACCTGTGATTATTGGGATATGTATTTGTTCTGAACACTCAGAATACACTATAAGGGATTTGTTCATATGGTCATAGTCAGGATCAGACATCTTTAGGGCACAACAATCATACTAACTATTTAATTAAGGGGTAATACCTATGTTGCATGATTTGCACGTTTGGGAATATTTACACTAGGATATATCATATCCAATATAGCGGCTGAGTTACTATCTTCATGTGCTTAAGCTGTGCACAAGGTGAATATTCATTTTGGTATTCCCATTATATCTTTATATATGTATTTTTAAATATATATCTAGGAAATAAGTATTGTGTTCCCCTTTTCACACGTGATACATATATATTAGACTACTTGTGGATTGGATATAGGTCTGTTGTACTTATAGGCTCATTAAACCAATAGTTTGACATGGCAGATATATAATATTGTTTCATGATTAAGGGGAACACAGGTTACTATAGGTTTGTAGATATTATTTGAAATTATTTCTGTAATGTGTATAAAAATTAACAATTTCACTTAAAAATATACCCGGTATTTGTGGTATGTGAATTATATGTGAATTGGTACAAGTACTTTCGTGCGTACACATTACTATATCAGTACTAATGTGTTTATGTTCTGAATATTATCAGATGTAAAAATACCTGGCAATATAACCTTGTTGGAATATAGGGCAAGATTTGTATTGGTAAAAACTTGATTATATTTATGGAGGATACAACATTTTTGTCTGTTTAATCTGGATATCTATTTCAAGGTTATTTGAGTCCTAGTACAGAGCAGAAAACACAACTAGGAAGTAAGTTATTATTGGATATCTAGCTGTAGTAATTTTTTCTTAACTTTTCTCTTTTTTGGGCTTTTGCCTTATAAATACATATATACAAGGGTATACATATGGGAATATGTATCATTGTTTCCATTATTAATATATCATCTGATAGAGTATATTTGTTATTAAGAGCAGATATGTTTGAATGTTCCTTATTTGGAGTCAACAAATTGGAGATTTATAATTATGAGCTTATATAACAATTGCAGTGCTATTTGTGTATTATAGGTAGCTTTGTTATACGAATATAAGTGACCTAAACAGTGGTTAATAGTGTGGGCTGGTTTTCCTTCTGGATTCATACATTACTGAATATTTGGAAGTTGACCTTATATTTTTATTGTTTAGAATTATGTATCATAACTACTGATGTACACCATATACAAATATTGCATATAGGTGCAATTAGTGTGGGCCGTTTTTCTTTCTGGTTTCGTCCCTTTGCTGCCAGTTTGGCAAGTGTTCAAATTTATTAATCATCCCTAGGTTTTTGTGTATTGCCCTGTTTCGTATAGATACTTCTAATTATTGGAAGAAACAACACTAGTTACCTAATTTGATAATTTCATTGTTATATGTATATTATGGGTAATGTTTTCTTATACTGATATATGTCCCAAATAGTTGTAAAAGTTGTGGGCTGGTTTTCCTTCAGGTTTCGTACATTGCTGACGACTTGGAAGATGACTTAACATTTCAGTTGTTGATAATTGTGTATCACTACTGCTGATGAACACTATATATAAATATTGCATCTAGGTGCAGTCAGTGTGGGTTGGTTTTCTGACTGGTTTTGTTCGCTTGCTGTCAGTCTGAGAACTGTTCATCTCTGCTACTCTACCCTAGGTTTTGTGCACTGCCCTGTTTTACATTGGTACATTTTTGGTAGTAATAACAGTAGTTGCCAAATTGATGGACAGCTTATTATAGCTTATAAAATGTTTTTGCCCCATATATATTTCCTGTTTAGTACATTGATTAGAATTATTTTGGGTTCTGAAGTGCCCCTGTAACCATGGACTTGGAACAAATTTTACAAGGATTATGTGCCGATTGAGATGACATAGGGGTCTTTGGCATAGACCACATCTCAGGCAATGATCCAAATAATCTAACTAATAATCCATCAGAGGGATGTGAACTGGCTTTTCAAAATCTAAGTAAGGGGCTTAAAAACCTCAGAGACAATATTTGGCATCTTAAACTTGTCCGTGCATATATCAAAAAGGATATGGCCCCTAGGGGTCTTAGACTGTCTACAGCCATTGGTTGGTAGATCTGAAGAGAGACTAACCACTGAATGGAATAAGGCATTACAACAAGCTTCTATGATGTTTGTCAATATTCTTTCTTCTTATTATGAAAGAATGATAGATATAAACCTATCGGAAGTCAAATCTGTTTGCGTAGAATGTAAAAAATATGAATTACTCACAATATATGAAGGTTTAATTAATAAGCTGTCCAAGGATTTGGCAAACTTTGAGAAACAAACAAAAGATAGAAAAATTAAAAAGTTTAACAGGGACATCGCAGATTACCAAAGGGGCCGTCCTTTTGAAACGCATAGATTTGTTTGATTTATTGATATAAGTCAGGGAACAGCAAGGGGCAAAACCAGAAAGAGACCTAGGTCCATTCTTAAAAATAATGACAGGTTCCTGACAAGCACATCGGGGGATGAATCCTCCTACACAGACAGTGAAGGTGCTCAGCCCCAGGAGTCACCAATGCGAAAAAGGTCCAACTCAGCACTCCCTTTAGAAGTGGAAAAAGGCGGCGGGGGTGGCCGCAAGCATAAACATGGGAAGCAGAATAGATTCTGTGGAGGAATCGATAGAAACATTACTAAGATAACTGATCAGGAATATCATAACGTGTTAAATTTGTCAGATGTTATTTTAACAACCGAACAAGAAAAATTGCTTAATAAAGGTCTTGGTTTTGTACCAAGCTTTTTCTGTAATGAGTATAACATTGTGTCTGATGTCATTAATTTCTGTTGAAATCTTAAGATATTTTTTTCAGATGAAACAGCACAAAGCTCTCAAAGATCTACTGATTTTAAATTCCGTAAATCACAATTCCAACCCCCCCCCATGAATAAACACGTTTCGATTTTTCAATAATCAGTATTAAGGGATTTGCATTTTCCCCATTTTAAATCACAAATTATGGGTGAAAATATCTCTGTATTGGAGAAAATGGCCCTAGAGGAATTGAGGAACAATCGGAACATAGCTATACTACCAGCAGATAAAGGAGGGGCGGTTGTGGTTTTAAACATGAACTACTATGTACACGAAGGTTTGTAACAGTTATCAGACACCAAATGTTATATGCGCATGTCTATTGATCCTACTCCCAACTTCAAAAAAGTAATAGATACCTTTTTAAATCTGGCGGAGGAAGAGTGTATCATTACTGCCAATACAGTTCAACATCTAACTGTGATGGACCCTCAAAAACAAATTCTGTATCTGTTTCCCAAAATTCATAAATCCATTTCAAAGCCACCTGGAAGACCAATAGTATCAGGCATAGGCTCTCTTACAGAACCACTATCCATGTTCCTGACGCAACATCATAAGCCACTATTAACAAAGGTTAGGGCTAGGTTACAGGATACTACACAGTTCCTGCAAATTATACATGACACACAACTGGAACCACACTGGTTGATGCGTACACTAGATGTTAAGTCCTTATATACGAGCATACCCCATTGGGCAGGATTACAGGCAATACATTACTGGTTAGAACATTCCAATTTATACACACCAGGACTCAACACTTTGCTTATTTGTATGGCTGAACATGTGGTCAACAAGAATGTTTTCTACTTTCAAGGGGAGTGTTATTGGCAACTTCAGGGTACTGCCATGGGGGCATCTTTTGCCCCCATATATGTAGATCTATTTATGGCGTACCTTGAAGAGTGCATGATATACAACCCACTGCATAACATATACATGGTTGAAATGGATATCTGGCATAGATACCTCGATGATTGTTGGATGGTGTGGCGTGCGGATTCTGCGTACTTGCAGGAATTTGTGGAATATTTGAATAGTAACATTTGGGGTATAGTATTTACTATTACATATGATCTCAATACTATTGATTTTTTGGATGTTACAGTGTATAGGAATAATGACCACACATTGAGTACTAAAACATATAGGAAATATCCACAATATAACACCTTATTACATGCATCTAGTATGCATCAACGCCACACCATCCGCAACATACCAAAGTCTCAATTTTTGAGAATTAAACGCATTTGTTCATCCCAGACAGACCTTGGGATAGCGAAACAGGATCTACAAAACAGATTTCTAGATCGAGGTTATCACCAATCAGATATAATATCAGCTAGTATGTGGTCTGACAAACAAGATAGAAGCAAATTATTGGAATATAAGAAACGTCAACCGTTAGGTGTAGAGTCTTCATTAAGGTTTGTCACCACATTTGGTAGGAATCACAATGTGATTAGAAACATTCTTGATTCTAACTGGAATATATTACTAGCAAATGATCATTTAAGAAATATCTTGGGCCCGAAATGCCAATTTTCATATAGACGGGGCAAGAATTTAAGAGCCATGTTTTCACACTATAAACACAAGGAAAGTGGAGGTGCTATTCACAAACAGTTGACAATATCTGGGGATGAACTTGTGGGGACATTTCCATGTGGTCATTGTGCATCTTGTAATCAAGTTAGTTAATTGAAACAGTTTACTAGTACCAATACAAGCAGGGTCTATGATATTAGAGTTTTTGGTAACTGCAGCAGTACCTGGATTATTTATTTGGCAAAGTGTCAATGCTCAGCATTTTATGTCGGACAAACATCACGATCACTCAGGATTAGGATGGGTGAACATAAAAATAAAAAGGAATCCAATGCTTTGTACAGACACACACTTAAACATCATAATGCCAAGTTTGTGTTTATAATCATAGACAAAATAACGGGAGACAGAATTAACTAACAAGGGTGGCACAGTATCTTGAACCACAAAGAAAAATATTGGATTATTCATCTTGGTGCCTTATTTCCCCCTGGGTTGAATGATCACTTATAAACTCAAAATTATCTGATACATAAGATATGATGGTTTGAACATAGCATATGTCTTAACATTGAAATAGACTTGAACTTGATAATGTTTTTCATGTTCATGAGACATAATATTCGTTTGGTGTTATAACCATTGGATCAAATATATTCAAATTATGTTCATGGTATATATCATTGTGATTAGATAATGTTTTCAAATCATGGATCTGGTAAAGAAATGGGCCATATACAGGCAAGTTATTCCCTTTGTGAGTAGTTGTTTTTTTATATTTTATTGTATTAGCCATAGTAACATATGGCAATTTTGAATATTCAAAACTATACTGGTCTATATAAGTGGTAATTGGTTTTCAGTTTCTTTTACAACAGTTTGTTTAGATAGCTGTTTATGTGTACATTTAATAAGTGTATAAGTTAGTACATTATTCACAGGGATCTTTTTTATGTTCATTTATCTTCTGGTTAGAATATATATGTTATTATTTTTTGACTGTAGTATTCAGAAGGTGATGACACTCAGTTTCATTATTAAGGGAAACCGGCCTTAGGGTTGGACCATACCATATTACTATTGGTTGATTGTATCTATAAATATCTATAAATAGTAGTGAGATTTTCAGGATGTCTAATGCTTTTTCACTGATGAAGGCTACATAGCCGAAACCGGTTTGATTTGTTACATTTTGCGGCATTATATGCCTTTTTGACATCCAGTCATTAATAAAAGTATTTATAAGCTGCACATGCTGGCCTTTGGTGTTTTATGAGCTTATGGTTTGGCCAAGCATACTCAACTTGCAAAGCATTTGGTTTTTATACACTAAACACAGTCAGCTAGCCCAGATGCTAACTAATTTTACCTAAAGATATACTGTGGCTTATTAAGTAGATCTTTGATAAAATCTGCCAAGTTGTTGCAGGCAGCTCTGTCCTTTCTGAATGATCCAGCAGGAAGTTTAAGCAACACCCATAGTTAAATCCTTTCTTGCTATTTATGAGCGTCCCAAACAAATTTTTACTGTTAGCTTCCATTTTGTATTTTGAGAGATGTTTTCACAGTTGCTTACTTCTCGGGGAGTATGAAATAATATAATATCCTTTGAAACTAAAGGCACAAACAAACTGAAAATAACAAATACATAGACTAGAGGCTTCCACAGACTGACTACGAAGGTTTAATAGGATAAATCCACAAGGTCAAACACGAAAATAAAATCAGGTACTTTAAGCGCTTTTCGTTTGTTCAAAGGAACAAACTTCTTCAGAAGTGAGTTACTACAACAGCTGCAAGCAATTTGAACTCAAATAGTGCGGGAAAATTGTAATTGATTATACCTTTTAAACAAACAGTACATAAAAAACTATTTAAATTTAAAATCTAATATGTAAAACATTACTTATGTTAAAAATGTTGTGTAACACTAAAATATCAACAATGGTTTAAAACCCACATAATAATACATAAAATATTGGATTTCTTCTGTATTATCTAAGAAGACTTTTCAGCTTAAGTAAGCTAGAAATTGAACATGCTTCATTGAGACCAGGGTGATTGAATGAGTTTAATCTAATCTGCCACAGTAGTTCCATTTCTTCTAGTTTGAAGGAAGCAGGACCCCCCCGGTTGTCAGGAATAAAGTTACTAATGACAGTAAACTTAAATTTGTGGGATGGGTTAATGTGGACATGTTTTGCTAGGGCATTCTCTAACTTATTGTGTGAGATGGCATATTGATGTTCATATATCCTATCTCTAAGCCTACGTTTTGTTTTTACATTCTATCACCCTGGTCTCAATGAAGCATGTTCAATTTCTAGCTTACTTAAGCTGAAACGTCTTCTTAGATAATACAGAAGAAATCCAATATTTTATGTATTATTATGTGGGTTTTAAACCATTGTTGATATTGTAGTGTTACACAACATTTTTAACATAAGTAATGTTTTACATATTAGATTTTAAATTTAAATAGTTTTTTATGTACTGTTTGTTTAAAAGGTATAATCAATTACAATTTTCCTGCACTTTTTGAGTTCAAATTGCTTGCAGCTGTTGTAGTAACTCACTTCTGAAGAAGTTTGTTCCTTTGAACAAACAAAAAGTGCTTTTATTTTCGTGTTTGACCTTGTGGATTTATCCTATTAAACCTTCATAGTCAGTCTGTGGAAGCCTCTAGTCTATTTATTTGTTATTTTCAGTTTGTTTGTGCCTTTAGTTTCAAGTTGTTATTTATGGCGTCTGACTTAATGGCTTCCAAAAAACTGACAACATTGAATGAAGCAGTACCTAGTGGATTACCAAATGCTTCTCTCAACGATAAGAACACTTTGCCTGACATGACTCACAACAGTCAAAAAGACACTACCATTGACTGTTTACCGATGCTGCTAAACAAACTGGATGTCATTTTCAAATGGTTAGATTGCTTGGATAAAAATCATTCTCTTTTAGCTAACTGTTTGGATTCTAGTACAAAATATACAACAGCTGCAGCCGTACAGACACGCTCAACCGTATCCTTTAATCAAGAAGAAAGCAATCTTATGCGCTCGGGTTTCGTAGCACTTACTAGCTCTTCTCCTGTCAGACAAGGACGCTCTGGGTCCAGCCAATTATCGGACGAGAGTACACCACCTCCTGCACAGAGACCAGCACCGAGCCCTGTAACCTCAAGCTCTTCATTGAACGTGAACGACCGGACGGGTTTATTGTTTCGTTCCCAGGCTCAGATGCAGTCACAAACGGATAGTACAACGGTTACTGAAAACGGAGAGTTACCAGTTTTAAATGTCCCTAATAATCAAAGACTTTGCCAGGACATCGAAGGCAAATCATGCACATTGGCTACTTGGATGGATCGTAAAATTACTTTTGGGTCGGAACAAGTGACACTAACATCACCTTCGGACGAAACAGAAGGTAATAATGACACTACTAATAATATTGTAGAAAATCTAAAATTACTTGACAATTTGCTATTAAAATACAAAAAAACACAGCTTGAAATTGAATATTTTAAAGAGTGTCTGAAAAATAAAGTGATACCTAAGGGGCTACGTAGAGTCCAGTATCCAACTGGGCTCATAAAAAATTCACCATTTCATTTGGATTTAATTCAGCTTTTTGATAAGCAAGGATTTGAACTCCTTGAGCTTATGCTCAAACATTATTCACTAATGGCTGAGAATATAGCTAAATTTATTAATGAGGTGGATGCTAAAGTCCTGCATGATAGACAATTTGATCGCTACAAGTATGAATACAGTAGGACTTTTCAAGATTTTTTGACTGGAACAGCAAAAACAAAACCCACCAATAACAATGCAGCAATAAATGAAAATAAGAGTAGAAAAGTAGAAGTTAATTATATATTTATTATATATATATTATATATTATATATATATATATATATGTATTCACCGTTATGATGATATGATAGAATGCATAGAAGTGGAACTTTAACTTTTTTTTTTATTTTCTGTGTTGTGCTGGTTCTCTCGTTTGATGTAGTGGTGCTCTGTTTGGTGCTCGCGACTTGGATGGATCCTTTTTTGTTTTTTTTTCTGTGATGATGATGGTGTGTTCAGCATATAATAAACTGTGAGTTAAACTCTACTTTTTGGTGGATTATTGAGCCGTTAACGCTCATTGGTGGACTTTTACCAGTATTAACCAACATTTGGTTAAGCTGAGTGTAAATAAAACAAAGAAATTGCAACGTGACTGTAATTCATACAAGCAAGGGGCTGCTTACCCACCTCCACCAGCAGCACAGATGTGGCAATTAGGTTACTCCTTTAGTGAGTTGACTACGAATGATTTACAACGGCCAGGTGACTATGTTGCACCTACACCTTTAGATTCAGTGAACAACCAGGTTGTCCAGTCAGGACAACTAGTAGACACGTATGACAACTATACTCCTGTCAACTCAACTAATTCTGGTTTACCAGATATAGATGGAGTACGTAGAAGTGAAAGATTGAAAAATGCCACATGGGTGAATTATTACCATAACAACAAGCCTCAGTATTATAATCAACAATATAATCGTTCCAATAACAACAATAACAATCACGATAGTCACCAGCAGGAATTTCAGAGGTTCAACACCTTCGGGGCTAGACCGAAGCAACAACAGAGAGGAATGAGACCAACAAGGTGATTTATGACCAGGTCATGAACGACACACTGGGGTCTGGCGATAGTGATGGGTCACCACTGTCAACTCAACATCAAGAGTTGACCTCAGCATTGACCTTAGATTCCTCCCTTTTCATTGACACAATTTCAGCTATCGGTCAAAGTGTAGAACTACTTAATGAATCAAAGCCTTCCTATCCTGCCATTATTTTCAACAAAGACAATGACTTTAGAGTGTATAATTTTTCTGATAGTTTCATTTCCTCTAACATTGTCGATGTTTTAGCAAAAGGACAGACGTATGTTCCTTGGCATAATATGGACATTGCTAAATCCATCTTAGAGTTGAAATTGTTTACTAGGAAATTGAATTTGGGTTTATTCTTTATGAATGTCCCTGACAACAGGGTCCACAATATTTTTCATATCCCCAGTACTTTTAATCCCCCCTTCATCCGTTGGTGAAAGTATTTGAACAGGCCAATGAGCTAGATCTTTGGAATTTGTTTAAGAACAAAAAACCTAGCAGAAATCAAGAACACATGGACGAGGAAGATTCCATTAAATACATTCAATCACAAAACATCAGGGTCTGTAAACCGGATAAAGGTGGGGGATTGGTGATTTTTGACAAAGCTGACTATGTGGCCCGTATGTCATCCCTACTAGACACCAATACATATTTAGTAAGTTCAAGAACAGAAGTAAATAAGGCATACAGTCTGATAAAATCTTGCTTGTATGAACTATTTATTGAAGGGCGAATTGATCAAGAAATTTTTAACTACATCAGTTGTTTATTTCCCAAATATCCAACACTTTTTGGGATCCCTAAAATCCACAAGACTGTGGAAAATCCCCAATGAGACCACTCATTGATGGGCGGGTCACTCACCTATGCATGTGCAAAACTGGTTGACTCCATGTTGAAGAAATATGTTCTTTTGGAGCCACAGATTTGCAAAGATTCGTGGTCCTTTTTATCGAAAATTAATGAAATCGTGTTAGATAGTGAGTATAACTTTCTGACTATCGACGTTAAGGACCTGTATACATGCATTCCTCACGACATCAGTACTGAGTGGGTGGCCCAAGTCATGATGAGACACAATGCACCAAGAAGTGACATTTCCTTGGTCATGGAACTGTTGGACCTAATCTTGTCCAATAACTTCTTTATTTTTGATGACACCTTTTTTCTCCAGAAAGTGGGTTTAGCAATGGGATCACCTTGTGGAGCGAGTGTTGCAAACTTGGTTATGGCCCAATGGGAGTTCAACCAGGTGATTTCAGCTAGCTTAACACCTGCTCCGATTGCTTATTATACCCGCTTTTTGGACGACATTTTCATCCTGTTTAAAGGTGATGCAGAAAGTGCATCTGAATTGGTTGAGAGCTTCAATGTGTCAACAGGTTTTTTACAATTCACATATACATTTCAGACTGAATCTATTTCATATTTAGATATTCAGTTAAATAAGAACAGGTCAGATTGCTCTTTCACAGCGCAAATTTACAGAAAAGCTAGTTACTCTAATACATTTCTCCATTTCACTAGCTGCCACCCTTTCCACCAAAAAAGATCTGTGGTCAAAGGGCAACTAGTGAGAGCATCACGTATTTCTAGCTTGGACTCAGATTTCCATAGCGAATGTCAGTTTTTGAAACACATGTTCCAGCATCGTGGGTATCCAGAGTCACTTGTAGACACACTAATAGAGGAAGTCACTTACAAAAGAAGTATTGATTGGTTCAAACCTATTTTATGTGCTGCTCACGTATCATTGAGTAACAATCTTGGAGTGGACAGGCAAATTACCTCTAATACAGAGGATGTGACTGACCAAGAAAAGGACTTTAAATTTAGTTTTGTGACTACATTTAACAGTCAAAGTAGTACTATAGTAAAATTGATCAATAAGAACTGGGGTTTTTTTTAGAACTAACCAAACTGTCCTTGACTGTTTGGGGTATATGCCACATGTGGTTTTCAAAAAAGGAAGGAATTTAAAGAATGTACTGGAGAGATGTGTTCCAGTAACATCCAGACTACCAGGAATGTTTAAATGTGAAAACTGTAATTTCTGTAAATACATCGACTGTAATAACCATTTTACAATCAATGGTAATACTTACAGACTGAAGTCTAGATTTAATTGTAACAGTAAATTTCTAGTGTACTTGGCTAAATGTATTGACTGTTTTGCATTTTACGTGGGCAAAACAGAACGTAGGCTTTAGAGATAGGATATATGAACATCAATATGCTATCTCACACAATAAGTTAGAGAATGCCCTAGCAAAACATGTCCACATTAACCCATCCCACAAATTTAAGTTTACTGTCATTAGTAACTTTATTCCTGACAACCGGGGGGGTCCTGCTTCCTTCAAACTAGAAGAAATGGAACTACTGTGGCAGATTAGATTAAACTCATTCTATCACCCTGGTCTCAATGAAGCATGTTCAATTTCTAGCTTACTTAAGCTGAAAAGTCTTCTTAGATAATACAGAAGAAATCCAATATTTTATGTATTATTATGTGGGTTTTAAACCATTGTTGATATTTTAGTGTTACACAACATTTTTAACATAAGTAATGTTTTACATATTAGATTTTAAATTTAAATAGTTTTTTATGTACTGTTTGTTTAAAAGGTATAATCAATTACAAGTTTCCCGCACTTTTTGAGTTCAAATTGCTTGCAGCTGTTGTAGTAACTCACTTCTGAAGAAGTTTGTTCCTTTGAACAAACGAAAAGCGCTTAAAGTACCTGATTTTATTTTCGTGTTTGACCTTGTGGATTTATCCTATTAAACCTTCGTAGTCAGTCTGTGGAAGCCTCTAGTCTATTTATTTGTTATAATATCCTTTGACCCAGAGAAGTGTAGCATACGCTTCAGGCACAGCTGAGTTTGTTTCACTTTCAAACTGCAGTACATTCTCGCAGTAGCAGATGTACAATTTTATTTCACACACTGTTTTTAAGTATTTCATATTTACTAAAAAGGCAAATAAATGTAGCTTCTTTTTGTCTTTTAAAGAAGTGCACACAATTTTGTTTAATTCAGTGCACTTTTTTTTACAGATTAATTCATTACTCCTACATTTCCCTTCTGAATGAACAGTTACATTTTTCCAGCTTATTACTGATTTTCATTTCCAAACTGTCATTTATTAAATTGTGTGTGCCAGTAGTGATGTGAGCATCAGCCATGCCTAAACATATCCCCTTCCTTTTAGCCTGCAACTGTGATGTGCCTCCTTTGCTAATGGCTACCTTCAAGGAGATGGCAACTCAAAAGTGGAGACCTCAGTAATCCTTATGTAGTGTCATACGTGGAGTTGCTGCTGGGAATTATCTGTCCTAGACCTATCTTCCTCTTCATGCTTGCCTGGAACTTCAGTGCAGGCCATCTGTGGCAACTTTTTATGCATGATTCTCAGCCAGCATCCACGCACTCCTTTGCACAGATGTAGCAACAACAGTCATTGCCCTAGGCAGCACATCCATTTGCTTTTTCACCTCCAGCTGAACATATTAAAGAATTCATTTGACAGCTTATGAGCTATTAAGGTACTCTCACCCCTAGACTTGTAAGTAACTACTCCATTTTTGCACACAAATGGTGTAAAGTGTTTGCCCTGGTCACACTGCAATTGTTTTTTTTGTTAAGCAAATTTCCTTCCCAGGACTGGGACTCATTGAAATAGTGCTTGATCATCTAACTCATAAGTTCTGTGCAGTGTGTGGACAAAACTCAACCACATTTCATTGTATAATCAGTTATAGCCCTTAGTTCTGGTTTCTGCTTTTCTCCTGCATGCTTTTTTTGTTATATTAGTCCAGATATTCATAACACATCTGTTGATCCATTCCATATATCTGCTTTATCCTTTTCAGAGTCAACTTGAAAAACAAATCTTTTCTTGGTAAACAGTAGGCAAAATATGATACCAGTCTATAACAGGACACACAGAGGCTTGCTGTAGTGTCACTGTCTTATGTAGTATTGGCAATCCCCTAGCTATCAAGTTCAGAATGTGAGAGGAAATCGGAGACCTCAGAAAATCCCACTGGTCACTGGAGAAGCTTGTTTGGGAGGGCTGGAAGTTGAGTGATTGATGCTGTCTAATCCGTTCCTGGGAGAGAAGAATTTGGTGGAAGTTCTACCACAGGACTTTAATTCTGTACCTTTGAAAAGGTTACACTTCATTCACATTATGGTTGGGAAACACATTTCCAGCCAGAGAGTACCTGCACAGTGGCTGAATGCAGCAGGTGTGTGGAAATTTGCATCCTTCACAGGTGATGTTGTTTTCTAGGCATTGCATTCGCCATCCAAAAGGAGTAGGTTTGTAAGCACATCAGAAAATTCTCATACCAGCTAAAGATGGTTGACCTTTTGTCAGCTAGCTGCCATCGTTACTTTGGGCCTTAAAAGGAAGAGTGTTCCACTGAGGCAACTCTCCACAAGGTATTGTGGGCAGCTATGGCTGGACAGGTTGGAATGAATAAGCCACTAGGGTGCTGAAGACCACAGATGGGCAGACTGTTAAGGGACAAAAGAGAGTACAACACACACAAATAGCAGTAGCGGCCCTAGGTCAACTGGTGCCCTAGGCAAAAGGGCTCCATGCCCCCCCCACCACACTACCTGGTGCCCCATCCTAGTCTACCTACACCAAATAAATACTGGAAAAGTGCCCCTGCTAGACCAGCGCCCTAGACGGCCACCTAGTTGGCCTATGCCTAAGGCCAGCTATGACAAATAGAAACGTGCATACTCTTAATTTGGCTTCCCTGCTGTCGATAAAGATGGAAAATGGCAGTAAATTATTGATTACAAATATTTAGTCTCAAGGTAATGTTTAATCAGTAGCTGTCATTCAATCCATAATTTGTTGCATTTTATGGCAGTCTGCCGAAAGAAGGCAAACTGTATCTCTTTGCTGGCATTAGTATGCATTGCCTTTTGATAAAATTACTGAGCTTTCCACAAAAAAAAAAAGGCGTGCAGCTCTGGCTTCAGAATTGTTCTTCACTGAATTTTACTGCAGTTATTTCTGCAGCTGTCAGTAGTTGTTTGCATTGTAGCTTGCTCACTGTGACAATTTCTGACTATTTTTTCTGCTGCATGAAACAAGAAACCATGCTGGTGGCTTTGCCTAAAAAGGGGATTCAAATTCCATACCATTACAAATGTTGTTCCAGTTACAGAGCCTGAAAAATACAAAATAGTTTCCTTTGCATCACGTTAGTTGTGCTGGTGCTGTTGATGCAGTATTACAGATGATTCTTCGAGGTAGTTTTTGTGTAGACATACATTTTCATTTCTGTTCCTCTGTAGACTCCAGATAGCTTGTTATAATTGACAAATACATATCAGTACCAGGGAGGCATAGCGGTGAGTGCTGTTGCTCTACAGCAGTTTCTTCTGTAGTTTGATTTCATGTGTCTGCACATCCTGCCCATGTCTATCTGGTTTTTTTTGAGTGCCCTGATTTTCTCCTACATCACAAAGACAGTAAGTAGATGACATGCCCCTAGGTATGCATGAGATGTTGTTTGTCTCTCCTTTAATGGGCTAGCATTTGGTTTAGGATGTGCCTCTGCCTTATGCCCGCAGAGTATTGGGATTGCTTCTAGTTCCCCTCACTCTGCGCTGGGTTAAATGAGTAGTCCACAAATTAATTATCAGTACCCTAGCTTGATACAGAAGCTCATGCTGGAGAATGATTTTGCAGACTGAATAAATGTGCTATGTTGTGGTTCAGTCTGTTTCATACCAATATGCATTCATTAATTTGATATAGTTTTGATATTGTCCCTTTTTGGAAACATGATGTGATCACAGATGTCATTCTTTAACAGTATAGCTTTTTAAAAGGCATTCCAGAATTTAAAATATCACTGGCTTCTCTAGCACCTTCATCTTTTTTGGGTGGAGGTTTTTTTTTTTTTTTTGAGAATTGTCATATAGCTGACTTTCGACCTTCTATTTAAAAAGCTGTGTTGCATTGCACAGATCACTTTAGATGTCTGTAGTGCACCAACCTTTTGATTAGGCACGTGAATTTAATAGCTCTTGTTCACATTATCATAAGGTAGTTTTTGCTTGGCTTGTAAGATTGGCAACCTTTGGTATTCACTGGCCGCATACCTTGTTTGCTGTTTCATCACTGTAACAACAGTGATTCTTATCTGTGGTACTTCCAGAAGGCTTTTGGTGTGTCTGTGCGCTTATTAGCCTACCCAAACTCATTTTTCATGTGCCCTGTCACCTGCAAAACATGATACTTCTTACAGATAAACATCTATGGTGGCTGTGATCTGCATGTTCTTGAAGCTTTTATCTGTCTGTTATTATATAAATGTAGAACACCTTTCACAGGTATTTGTTACCTCATCACGTGCAGTTCAGTATGCTGTTCTCACTGGCACAGCTGTTGTGCTTTGCAGACTTTGAGCAATTAGAATAGAACTGCGGTTGTTTCAGGTTGCCCTGCACATATCTGTAGAAAACGAAAGAATTTCTTATTTTACAAAGACAGAGAAGAATGTGAAGTCTGCTACCTCTCAAACCACAATAGGGACTTTGTATGAATTATTCAGCACGCTTTCCAATTCCACTAATCATTTCCATTTGGTTTAGCAGGCAGCTCTAGGCAGATCTACGAACTTTTATTTTTTCCATTTGTTAAGGTGTGTCAGTCTTCAGTTTCATTAAAGTGGCTTATTGTAAAAAAGAAGTAAAGAAAGGAATGAGCAGCATTGCTTAAATGTAGCCATGTGTTCAGAACTGGAGTTTATATTGGGTCATCTTTTGCCAAAAAAATTTTGCTTCGGAGCATACATTTCATGGACATTTATAAATATCTGGCCAGCTATTTCTTGCATTTATTCCACAATGGATTGGTGTTTTTCTAAAAGAAAGAACTGCGCAATTTTCTGTTGCCTTCTGCAGCTCAAACATTTGCACGATATAGTATTAAATTATGTTTTTACTCTATAATTAGTATACATCCACATTTTAAAATTGAGGCAGATTGTCTGGGTGTATGGCCCAGAGAGAGAGAGAGGTGCGAAGCACTATGACTTAGGCATCCAGAGTTTGTGTAGAATCTGGGATGCTGAAAGAGCCAGGGAGGGGAGGATGACAATGAGTGGCCAATATCAGCCATTCGGGGGGGGGCTAGTTTTCTGTCATCTGAATGCCACCAAACAAGTAGAGACTTACAAGTCACATATAAGTGGTGGGGCGATGCAGTCCCTCGTCTGTTATGGTAGCCCTCATTAACATGTAAGTGGTAGCTTGTACATGCATGGAGACAAAGTTAAGAGTCCCTGTAGTGACATGGGTGCATATATTGGGTCTATATCAGAACATCGAAGTATTAAAACTTCGAATGTTCTGATATCGAACACTATTCAGCGAACACTAAGAATAGCGAAGCTGCAGAACAGTGAATTCTTTCCTCGGGAAAGAATTAGTTTGGCCATTTCTTTGGCTTTGCTATTCTTAGCACTGTGGTGGAAAGTTACGGGTTGGGCTCAGGTAAGTGTGCGATTGTTTGTACGTTAGTGTTAGGGGCGGGTTAGGGTGCGGGTTAGGCGTGTGTGCGATAGTGACAGACTTTAGGGTTGGGGCAGTTTAAGTGAGTTAGGGTTAGGGCGTGGGTTAGGTGAGTGTGCGATAGTGTCGGACCTTAGGGTTAGGGTTTGGGTTAGGGTAAGTGGGTAGATAGTAGTGTATGTTTAGTTTAGTTTAGTGTTAGATGTAGGAATTTAAGTGTATGTGTGTGGTTGCTGTTTGTTTGATGTGCTTGTGTTGTGTGTATGTGTTAAGGAGCAGCAAATTTTTTCCATGGGAAAAAACTTACTGTTCTGAATGTTCGATATTTTCATGTTTAGATGTTTTGGGGACGATGAAATAGCATTCGCTATTTTCATATTTCGATAATGTGATATAAACGCCATATATTAGCTGCTCATGGTGGGTTTAGGCTTCAAATCGAAATACCCTCATTGCTTGTATGGTGGTGAGGGCATAGACTACCTGTATAGTTGCATGTATGATGACCCCGCTGGCTGGTCTCCACTAGTAAGAGAACAAATGTGACCAACACTGATGGGGAGGCCTGGTAGTCAGTGTACAGGGGAAAGGAGTCTAGGCAAATTAATCTTTGCATTTTGTATAAGGATACATTCTGCACAACACACACGGGAAAACAGACTAGTAACATAGATATCTGTGTTGCTATTGTCCTAGACTGGATAATGCCGCTTCACAGTTTTAGACCCTGACCTATACTGACATATAGCATTTATGCAGACCTGGTATTTCTTCTACATCCTACTAATGAAAACAGGCTACACTTAGCATTTTCCATTCCTTTTCCCTTCTTTCATATTCTTTATTCACATTCCTGGTAAAATCAGTGATAACTACAGACATTTTTGTGTGTCTCATTGATGAAGCTTGATTACAGCAAGTAGTCTGTGCAGATTTCACCATGTTTAGCCTTGTTCATAGGTTCATAAATGTGTACTATGCTAATGGTCCTGGAGCCCCTAGAAGCCTAGCCTATAGGATTACCCTGGCATCGTGCCACCTGACCTTACTTTCCCAGTGCCTTTGTTGAGTAGAGTCACTGGAGTGATCCCTGGGGTGAATTTTCTATTTCCCATCCACTCATCAAGATTCCTCTTGAAGAAGGCCGGTGAGGTGCTCTGTTTGACATGTATGGGAAGTCTATTCCATAGCATGGCATGGGCAGTCTCTGGGTTATGAGCCTGTCCCTCCAGCACGTTCTGTTGATTGTGGTAAAGAGGTTGAGGTCTCTGGAGCGTGTGGTGCGGAGGGATTGGGATTTCTTTATATGTAGCATTTCTAACAGAGCTAGATCTGACATGGCTTTATAAGTCAAGCAGTGATCGCATCTAAGTAGGTGATATGAGACAGAGATTTTGAATCTGTCCATATAGGACAATGTTTAAGGCCTAGGATCCTCTTTGTGAGGTACTTTTGCAGCCTCTCCAGTTATTGCAGGTGTCTAGTGAGGTACATGCCAATTGGGGCATTGTACTCGATGATTGGCCTAATGAGGGAAGAGTAGAGGGAGACAATGACCTCTTTCTTCCTGGATGCAAAACCTTTGGTAATGAGATTGGACACATAGAAGGACTTTTTGACTACAGTGGCAATGTGGTGGTCAAAAGAGAGGTTGCTGTCAACCTGTGTTCCCAGATCTCTTATAACGCCTTCTGTGTTCTCAGATCTCTTATAATGCCTTCTGTGTTCAGTGGACTACTATCGATGTAGTAATTCATGGGAACTGTATTTTTCCCAAAGGGGATGATGACACATTTTTTGGCATTGAGCTTAAGGCCATGGTTCTGACACCAGTCGTTGGTCTCAGTGAGGCGTTTCTGTAGGATGTCAGCATCACTTGGGGAGTTAATAATAGCTCCCAACTTGCAATCATCTGCAAACTTTTTCAGCCAGAGTCCCTTCGTGTTGGCCTGAACTTCAGAGAAGTAGATACCAAACAGGAGAGGACCCAGGACGGAACCCTGTGGGACTCCACTCATGATTGGTCGTCAGTCTGACTTGGAGTCAGCTACTTTCACACTGTGGGTTCTATCTGTGAGCCAATTTGCAACCCAGCTAGTGATATAGTGATTGATGCCTAGCTTAGTGAGTTTTTAAATGATTCCTGAGTGGGGAATGGTATCAAAGGCCTTGACCAGATCAATGTAGGCTATATGAACCACCTTGCCTTCATCCACACCTCTGTTGACTGACTCAAAGAAGTCGACCAAATTGAGCAGGCATGATCTCCTCTTCACAAAACCAAACTGTGTGGGATCCAGAGTTTGGAGATTCCCTATATCCTTGTTTATTAGGTCCACAGTAATTCATTCCATAACTTTGCATATCAGATTCATCAGGCTAATGGGGCAATAGTTCCCAGGGTCTGTAGTCGTTCCTCCTTTGTGGAGAGGGATGACTGTAGCAGTGTGCCATTCAGTAGGGACAAAGCCTGAGATAAAGATGTGATTGAACAGGGCACACAGGTGAGATGCCAGTTCACTCTGTAGTTCATGTAGAACACAGCCAGGGATATTGTCAGGTCTCACAGAAGCTGTATTCTTGGCCTTGGACAGTGCTGTTTTAACCTGTGCAGCAGTAATACTGGGTGCCTGGCAATCTACTGGTATTGCGGTTGGTCCTGGGCAGGGGGTAAAGGTGGCACTGAATATGTCAGCCAGTATATTGGTAATATCTGTTGGCTTGGTATAGGAGGTACCATTGTGCAGTAGCTCAGAGCAAATCTGGGTATTGCCGTGGAGATTCTTTACATAACTATAGAAGGCCTTGTGGTTGTCTTTACTATCTGCTGCAATTCTGTTTTCATAGCTAGCTGTAGAGGATTTGATGAGGGATCTCAACTTTTTGTTGAGGCTGATAAGGGAGTTTTTCCAGTTTTGGGACTTCACCTTATTCCACATCAATTTCCTCCTTCGGTTGTAGAGTTTGTTTATGGCAGGGGGACCACCAGATTGGCTTCCTTTTTTTGGAGGAGAGCATCTTGGTTCTATTGGGTATGCCGAGATCCATGCATTTGTGTACATCACACATCATACTGGTGTGAACATTGTTGCATTTCATCTGTGACCTTTATCGTGTCATTGTCTTGCCTTTGCTTCCTCCTCTTCACTTGTATTTTTTTTTTTTATACCTACACGTTTTCTGAACCTGGGATGGGTTTGGCTCACTGTCCAGAAATTCACTCATTTGCATATAGTGTATAAGTTTCTACTATTTTCACTGCATCATGTTGTAATAGCCACACGTATTTTTCACTGTAATGGTACTGTGTACTGTAAGCAGCTTTACTGTGCTACTTTCACCTTAAATTACTGCAGCATGCAGATTCCTTTTCAAAGACTTCCTTATTTGGTTACAGCTTCTGAATTTCTTTAAAAATTATTATTGTACTTAAGCTGTATGGGCAGCCACCGTGGTGCAGCGGTTAGCGTTGCCACCTCACAGCAAGAGGTTCTCTGGTTCAATCCTCGGCTGGGGTGCCTTCTGTGTGGAGTCTGCATGTCCTCCCTATGGTCGCGTGGGTTTCCTCTGGGTGCTCCAGTTTCCTCCCACATCCCAAAGACATGCTGTAGGTGGATTGGACACTCTAAATTGGCCCTAGGTGTGAATGTGTGCCTTCTGTGGAAGGTTGGGCACCGGGCTGGCAACTCGACACTGTAAAACTCCACTGCCAATCATGAGTGGACTGGTGATCCGCTGTGGTGACCCCTGACCAGGAAAAGCCGAAAGAAGAAGAAGAATTGTACTTAAGCTGTAGACCTGACATTGTTGAGTCTCTTTAATGGGTCACTGATTAGGTTCATACTGTCCACTAGTCACAACCTGCCACATTATTTTGGAAGCTGCTGTGCTGTGGTGTGTATGTTTGTGGTACTGGTGTAAACAATAATACCATATGCTGACTGTTTTAGCACACCCCCTTTTATAGTTGCAATCTTGATCCTGACCTCATTTGGTGTACAATTGTGGAGCATTTTTGGAAGCTCCCTATTTTAATTCTGAGACTCATAAATGCGAGCCCCAAAATCACACAGCCCAAAAATAAAGGAGAACAACGAAAGTCGAATGTCACCGTTCTCCTTTAAAGTTGATTTTAAGGGTACAAGCCTCATCACACACCTTGAACTTATACGTAGCAAAAGCATAGCCATACTTTGGAGAAAAGGGAATATTCTGAAAATGGCATTTTTGAACTTGTATATATAATCTGCATTTTCAGTCATTCTGTTTCACTGTTCCAGGACACTCACTGATGAGTTGCAGTATCAAACCGTTAGTGAGTCGTTCCACTTCTGTTTTTAGTACCATTTGCTATGGACTCCAGTTTCCAGGTCTTCCCAACAAAGTTTGATGGTGGATGCTGTGGAGTGTCCCCTGGTTCATCCCATGCTAGGGCTGACGCTAAATATCACGCAAGTATGTTACATCTGGTAGGAATTTGAAGCATGGATGTGATTACCACACCATTATGGAATTCAGCCTCATGCTAGTGCTGGGCCTAGTACAGTTCTGTATCACTTTCAAGCTCTCCGATCCCGTTCATCTGCCTTCTGGCACATGCACGTTCCACATTTGATCACATTTAGAAGGTGGATGCCCTTTACAAGGCCCTAGATCCCCAGATGAATGTAGGGACTCACTGAGAAAGTATTCTTAAGCTGACTTCTATATGATTTATTTGGTTCAGGCCAAATTCAGAAAATTACATTTTGCTACCCTTCTACGTGATATATGGTCAGAAGTTCTGGTCAGGTTTTTCAAGAGTATACTCCTGAGATATCTTAGGCCCTCTGTTACTTGCCTCACCTGTCCAAATTCCAGCCCTTAGTGGAGGATGAGGACATTGAACAGCTTGCCAACCTCACTGACTCTGAGCTTGAGGAGGAAATGGTGAGGATTCTCATCATATAACACCACAGGTGCCAAAAACTTTAAAACATTATTTTTATTATTTAATTAAAGTGACAAAAATGATGTCAGCTAACTGCATTCTGAGGTTTAAAATGATTATCCATTACCTTAAATGCTCATGGGAAAGAAGGCAGACAATCAAATAGCTTAGATTCAAACTAATTGCTGTAAACTGAAATTGCATCACAAGACATGATTCATCAACAACTCATTATTAAGTCCCTTGGGATAAAGTGTTTCATAGGCAAAAAAAAAAAAAATAAGCCATGCTTCTTTATGCAGTAGCATTTTCTAATATGCATAGTGGCGGCTGGTGACTTTAAATCAAAGGGGGGCTGCAGGAGACAGCTGAATGAATGGGGCCAGTGGGAGGGGTTGTGACCAAGTAGAAAGGGGTGGAGCTATGCTAAAAATCACAAAAACTGGACTTTAATTAAATACGCTACCCTGGGTACCACTGACAAACCATCATTATGAGAGTCCAATCAAGACAAAATGAATTACAGTAGAAACAAATATTTCAATGCATTGGCGACATGACAGCTTACTTAATATCTTGATGGAAACAAAAAGGTTGTGAGGCATGAAAAAATAAATTACTTTTTAAATACATTACTGGAATGGCAGTCAAAATCAGGTATAAAAAAACAAGCAGCACTCAACTCAAACCACTTCTCCTTGCACTGCAGTTATAATTATAATTTATATTTAACTTTATAAAAGTACCAAGTAACATGCAGAAAATAGTAATACCCCCACTTGTAAAAATGCTTCTTATCCAAAAAAGACCTGCTGCCTAACAACAACTATCTACTTGTTTCATGGCCTGACAACAACTATCTACTTGTTTCGAGGGGAAAACATGATCAAAGTAAAAAATGAACAGCAAACAAGAAACAAGCTCAAGATAAATTGCTTAAAGGATTACTGCACAGGTTATGGACCACGAATGATAGACTGGCATTCTGTTTAGTTTACAGGTAAAGCCTGCAAAGATTATTGAAGTCTCCAACAAATGTAACGAGTTTCTGAAAATACTGTAATCCCATCCTTTATTACAAATACTGTCATATGCATTTCAATACTTAAGGCTTATACGCTATCTAGTTATGTAAATATTCTCTGCATGGCAACAACAAAAAGGCCTTCAATGTTGGTAATTATTTAACAGTATGCTTATTAAAGCTTATTGCATCTTACAGTCTCACCAAGCTTACCTGATGGTCATTAAAGCATGGCTACTTAAACACAGAGCAACAGGCACTGTAATGACATGCATTTTCTGAATAAGAAGCATAAATCAACAGTATAAAAATATGACAGAAAACCATAATATTCTGCAAAATCAAGGCCAGATGAAAAGCCACTGTAGTACTTGTGTCTACCTTGAATCGGGGGGATACTCTGCACACACACACACTGCACACTGCATATAACTGCTCCTTGCCTTGCTTGGACACATCCAGAGTCACTAAGTGGGGTGCAACAAGTATGTCACAATTAAATGTCTCTGACTGATGATGGCCCTGACACATTTGTCATATCTCTCAACCTCAGAGCAAGAAATCTGGACAAAGCCATAAGCAGAAGTGGGACAAAGGCCCAAAAATAAGGACAAATTTTAAATATTGCTCTTATAAACATAGGAAGATAATAGAATAGTAGGTCATGCATTAGTATGAATTTTCTGAAGGGTATGAAATCTGAAGCTCAAATGTCTGTCATTATTTTCTATCTTCAGTCTTTAATGATTTGCTACTAATTTGCCAGAAAACCACAATTTTATGAAAAACGGACCAAAAATGTGATGCAAAAAACATAATACCCACACAATACAGCTGGGAACCTGTCAAAGAAGGGACACTTTTTTCATATTAGTACTGTTAACTTGAGCAGCTGACAAAATAGGAGAATCTACATGCATTTCTGAAATTAAAAAGTAATCTATGTAACTGATCATTACAATTACTTATTAATTGTAAACCCTCCATTTTTCTTCCAAATTTGCCATTTTGCGGAGGGATTATTAGGGGGAGCGCAAAATTTTGAGCCAAAATTAGGGACAGTTGGGAGGTTTGGATATACCTAATTCTATAAAGTGATTGCATGTACCTGTCATCCATTTAGCACAGGAAATTTGGACAAGGCCAAATATATTGGGGGAACATACGAACAGTACTAAAAGTTGCTCTTGTATAGACATAGTCAGTTGACAGAACAACAGGCCTTGCTTCAGCATGCATTTTTCTGAAGAGTATGAAGTCTGAAACTCAATGTATGTTATTATTTAGTAACTTCATTCCTTAATGATTTGCAAGAAAACCACAAATTTTATGAGGAACAAACCACAAATAAGAAGCAAAAATCTATTCATTCTGCAAAAATCTGGACAGTTAAGAGGTATAGTTCATTCGGGGCTATCTGAGTTTGCCACCCTTCCCCTCCTCACAAAATCATGGTCAAATGGGGCCTCCCCCCTGCAGCTATTCCAATGTACCATGACTTGGCCATTTCATCCCATTTACCATAAACACTGTAATGTGCATACTGCTTTACTTCTATGATGATTTGGATTTCATTTAAACGTTTTATTTTACAGCACAAACACTAATAGAAATCTGCTAAACAGACCAAAAAAATGATAACCTAGTAATATTGCAGTAGGGAATGGATGGCAAACTAATAATGGGTTCATCGTTACTAGGCATCTCCATCAAAGAGGGCATTCTCAGGACTGCAGCATCCACCCCCTTTAAAAGTGCAACACAGTACAGTATCAGCAATGCATCTATATACTGTGGGAGTAGAACCCAAAGCCTTCTGCATAAAAAGCAAATACACTACCTGCTGTGCTATTAACAACACAAGTAAGGTTAGCATAAGCAGTATTAAACGTCTCTTCAAGCTCTCAGCTCCTTGTAAAATCCACTTGACACTCAACTGTATCTCTCAACTTTGAAGCACAAGAAATCTGGAAAAAGCCAAAATTTGTTGGGTGGGGGACAAAAGCTGAAAAACTAGGAACACATTTTAAACATTGCTTATATAATCTTGGAAAGTTGCTAGAATAAAGTGCTGTGTTGCCAGCATGCATTTCACTGCCAAGTCTTGAATGCTGGACCCTGTGTACTACAATCAGAGAAACACGCCACTATACCAAATCAGCTGTTGCTTGAAATATAGGTAGACTGAAACTTAAATAGCTATCATTTAGTGAATTCAGTTCTCACCATAGCTCTCAACCTCTTAGCAGAAAACATCTAGACAAAGCCAATAATAGTAGAATACAGCCCCTCAAACATATTCAGTGAATTCAGTTCTCACCATAGCTCTCAACCTTAGCATAAAAAACCTGGACAAAGCTGAAACATAAATGGCTATCATTTAGTGAATTCAGTTCTCACCATAGCTCTCAACCTCTTAGCACAAAACATCTAGACAAAGCCAATAATGGGAGAATACAGTTCCCTAAACATATTCAGTGAATTCAGTTCTCACCATAGCTCTCAACCTCTCAGCACAAAAAACCTGGACAAAGCCAATAATGGAGGAAAACAGCCCCAAAAATAGTGACAAATTTCAAATATTAATGTTATAAACAGAACATTGCTAGAATAAAAGGTTTTGTGTTACCATGTACTTTCTGAAGAATATGAAGTCTGAAATTGAAATGCCTGTCATTCAAAATCCATACAACCAAAAATATGAGGCAAATTTTTTCCCAAGTGGTGGTGGGTAGGGAATTCAAGCTTTTGCTACTTGTTTGCAAGGTGCAGGGTTTGAGTCTAGTCACCAGGTGTATTTAGCACACACATACACACACACTTTCTTTTTGACACTCATAGAGATAGACATTGCTTTGGTCCATAATGAACAAAGTGGGTGTCCAGATTTCAAAATTATATCATTTCATTAAACAGAACAGGAGGCAGACAGCAAGCATTGCTACTAGACATCACATGAGAAAAAATTATATGTATGAAGTTTTAACTGCCAATACAGATATACATGAGGCATTAATATTTTTACCAATAAGTAATGCTCAGTTTGAAATTATAACTTCAGATAAACAGAGCATGAAACCATGAGAATGTAGTGGACATATCTTACACATGATTAAAACAATTTTGCAGAAATATAGTGATGCAAATCGAGAGGTCAAAACTTATATCACATTGAAGTGTACTTCAGGAAGGGTACATAGAAACTATTGATCAAGCCAGGGTACTTCATAAGTTATTAGGCACACACACACACACACACACACACACACACACACACACACACACACACACACACACACACACACACACACACACACACACCCTACCTTGCATGATGTTCATCGTGTTTCACTGTTGCAGTCATGACTGTTGGGTTCTCCCCTGCCGGCAGGCAGCCCTCGGTTAGCCAGAATCCCAAAGTCTGGGTCCGGCGTCGGCTGTTCAACCATACTCCCTGACGTCAGAGCGCCGGGAGTACAAAGCTGACAGCCGATGCCATCTTCTCCAGTCTTTCTTGCCATGCGGTGATAGCAGTTTGCATGTGCCGGTCGGCTGACTCCTGACAAATTTTTCTGATATACTTCAGTCCGAAGATTTTCTTCTCCACTCAAAGCTAAGTAACCCCGTTGGGGAAACTTTTTTCTTGCTCCACTCCGATGTCAGAAAAAGTTAATAATTGTATTTCATGTGGGAAGCAAATACCTCATAAGGATTTTCATTGTTACTGTATTCCTTGCTTAGGCCCTGACCACGACGTAGCTAGTTGTCGGTTTTGTGCTAGATTCAATCAACCTACAATTAAGCGAAGGTACGATTTTGCTTTTCATTACTTCGGTAGGCGCTTTAACTACAAAATGTCTTCGGATACGGTTCCGGCTACCGGAGTTCACAAATGTTGCAAGGATAAAGACAGGCCTCCGAGGTCCAAATCTGATGATAGTGCACAAGCGGAGCCAGCTTCAGGTTCGGCCGTCGTCAGTGAGGCGCCTTTGCAACCCCTGTCGTCGGCCATTTCAGAACCGATGGCCGAAACGGACTCTCATAAGGAGCCAACCAGGCCTTTAAATATTCCTGTTGCAGGACCTTCGGACAATGCTCCTTCGGATGGGTCCAGAGCCGCTGTGCAGGTACTGGCTTCCGAAGGGGTTTTCAGGCCTACTCAGCTTCTAATAAAGGCAAAGACAAAGGCAAAGACTCCATCTAACTCCAAGACTACAACACAGGCCTCTTCTGAACTGGCTCCCAAGTCACAGAAACAGTTACTCAAGATGGCGGAGGATTTACTTACTATCATTAGGGGTTCACATCCCCCTCCAGATAAAAGGCCAAGGCAGGATGTTTGTTATGATTCCTCTTATCAGGCTTCTGTTTCCTCAGTTTCTTCTTCTGATCAGGAATATTCTTTCCCTCCTTATGAGGATTCTGATGCTGAGGAATCCATTCCTTCAGCTTCTCCCCCTGAGGATTTCTCTTTTGGGGAAACATTGCATGAAATGAGGGAACATTTCTACTGGGAAGGACCGGAGTATTTGGAATCTAAGTAAAGATTGAGGGATTTTCTTCTTCTTCCCCAACATAGACCCCTGGCTATTCCTCCTGTTTTGGATATTGTGGATGATGCCTTTTCTGAGGCTAACTTAACCCCTGACTCTTTTCCTCCTGCTCCTGTTAAGCCTGATAGCTATTACAGGGTTCCTGATTCCCATTAATTTTTATACAAGAACCCTTCTGCTGACCCTGAAACCATTTCTCAGGGTCCTAAGGGAGTTAAGGCTGCTTCTGCCAAAAATCCCATTCCTACTGAAAAGGTTTCTCGATCCTTAGAAAGATGGGGCAAAAAGGTGTACACTTCTGCTACTTTGTCCATTAGGGCTTTAAACTGTCAGTTTCATATGCTAAAATACCAGCAATTTCTCTTGTCTGTTTTAAAACAAAAGCTTACTTCCATTTCTGCCTGTGCAGATGATAAGGAATTACATGACTTATTGCATGCCACTGAACAAGTTGGGAAGCATGGTTTACACTGTGGATTTGATGCCTTGGAGGCTTCTTGTAGGGCTGCAGCCTCTGGCACAGTCATTAGAAGGCATGCATGGCTAAAGGAACAAAATTTGCCTGAACAAGTAAAGGCTAAATTATTGGATGCTCCTGTTCAGCATAATGTTTTGTTTGGATCAAAAGCTGAAGAGGTGATTAAAAAGATGGAGGATAAGACTAAATCCATGCAAACAGTTAAAGATTTCTTACAAGTACAGCCACCTAGATTTAGCAGGAATTGGCCTTCTAAAAATTGGTCCTTTCCCACTTCAGACAGGCCTCAGAGGGGTAGATATAGATGCTCCAGAGGAAGGCCTCAAACACAAGCTTCTTATAGACCAAGACAGTGGACTGCTTTCACCCCTAGGGGAGGAGAGGACAGGTCACAAACTCAAAGGAAACAGACTCAATGACTCCCTCTGTTGGGCTACAGGAACTTCTTGCCTGGAGAAGCCCCTCTCGGAGGAAAACTCTCTCTTTTTTATCAAAATTGGACTCAAATAACCCAAGACAAGTGGGTTTTGGATGTGGTTTTAAGAGGTTACAAATTCCATTTTCATACCTTGCCAAGGCCAAGCAGATGGCCAGACCTTCCAAAACATCAATGGACGGAGGCCTTAAACCAGGTGGAAGCTCTTTTGGCTATGAATGCCATAGAACTGGTTCCACTTTCAGAGATGGGAAAAGGTTTTTACTAAAGGCTCTTTCTAGTCCCAAGGAAGCAAAACTCATGGAGACCCATTCTGTATCTGTCGGTCTTGAACACCTTTCTAGAAATTCCAAAATTCAAGATGCTTACTCTACAGCAGCTACTTTCAATGCTGTCCAAAGATGCATGGATGGTAACTTTGGATTTAAAGGAGGCATATTTACACATTCCCATCAGGCAGGATCGCAGAAAATACCTCAGGTTCAAGGCCGGATTGAGGCAATTTCAATTCTCTGTGCTGCCCTTTGGATTGTCTACTGTGCCCAGGGTCTTCACCAAATGCCTGGCTCCAGTAGTAGCTTACTGCAGACTCAAGGGAATTCAAATTTACCCTTATCTGGACGATTGTCTAATTCAGGCAGACAGCAAGGATGTCTTACTCCAGCATCTAGAATTTGTACAGAACCTCCTCAAGTTCCTGGGATTCTCTGTAAACATAAAAAAGTCAAATTTGACACCATTACAACAGATAACTTTTCTGGGTGCACATCTAAACACCACAACCCAGATGGCATTTCTGACGTCTGAAAAACAATTACAGCTGGCTTCAACTTTCAGAACCTTGGCAACTTTAACTCAACTATCTGCAAGGAAATTCCTGCAGGCTTTGGGTTACATGGCCTCCTGCATCCTTCTCGTACCATATGCAAGACTACACATGAGGAAAATACAGTGGTACCTAAAAAGTGTATGGTCTCAGCATTGCCACAGCTTAGACATACTGATCTCCATCCTTCCTTGCCTTCAAAAGGAATTTCTTTGGTGGTCCAGGGCATGTGCTCTAAACAAAGGGAAACCCTTCCGTCTGCCTCCGGCCACTCAGATTCTAACCACGGACGCCTCGGATTATGCTTGGGGAGCCCATTTTCAGGGCAATTGTTTGCAGGGCCTTTGGACAAAGGATCACAAGCACCTGCATATCAACTTAAAGGAAATGTTAGCCATTCAGAAAGCTCTATTGGCCTTCAGGAATCTTTTACATCCAGGACAACTACTAATACGGACAGACAACACCACAGTTATGTGGTACATAAACAAGCAAGGGGGATCTCATTCTTACCCCCTGTGCAGACTAGCCATGGATCTATGGAACACGGCTCTAGCTTGCAATCTGGATCTTCAAGCTCAGTTTCTACCAGGGAAACAAAACTTCCTGGCAGACAGTCTGAGCAGAAACCTTTCAGATCCACACGAGTAGATGCTGGACACCAAAATATTCAGGATGATAACAGCAGTCTGGGGATGTCCTCACATAGACCTCTTTGCATCCCATCTCAATCATCAACTACAGAATTTTTGCACCAGGACTTTCCACAGAGAAGCTTGGAAAGTGGATGCCCTGTCATTCAGTTGGAGGAGCCTCTTGGGATATGCCTTTCCGCCTCTTCCTCTTCTTCCACGGGTTTTATTGAAGATAAAGCAGGACAAGCCCAAGATGATAATCTTGCTGGCTCCAAATTGGCCTTGGCAATTTTGGTATCCAACTCTAAAAAACCTATGCCTGGTGCCCCCTTGGGTTTTACCTCAGTCTCCGAACCTTCTGTCCCAACATCAGGGTCAGGTTCTACGTTCTCATGTCAGAACTCTCAGCCTGGCGGCCTGGTTAATCCAGGGCCTTTGATTTCTTCTTTCCTACCCAAGCAGGTTATGGATGTCATTTTAGAAGCCAGACGTCCTAGCACTAGAAAATCTTATGCAGGAAAATGGAAAAGATTTTGTTCCTGGATGCAGGCTCAGGATTCTGATCCTCTTCTTCCTAACATTACTTTAATTTTACTTTACTTGACAAATCTCTTACATAAGGGTCTCTGTTTCTCTTCCATTAAGATACATGCCTCTGCTATTTCTGCTCATTATAATACAGACCCTCCCATCTTTTCCCATCAGCTCATGAGACAGTTTCTCAGAGGAGCTAAGAACTTAAGACCTCCTAGATCTCCTCCTATTCCTGCTTGAGATCTCAACTATGTTTTGGAAAAACTAACCTTGCCTCCTTTTGAGCCTGCTGCCTCTTCTGACATCAAGTTTTTATCTTGGAAGACAGCTATCCTGTTAGCCCTAACCTCTGCCAGGAGAGTTTCAGAGTTACAAGCTCTTATGGCTGTGGAACCTTATATTATTTTTCATCAAGACAGGGTATCTTTGAGGACTAATCCTACCTTCATGCCTAAGGTGGTTTCCAAAGTGGCTTTAAATCAAACTATCCACTTGCCAACCTTTTTCCCCACTTATCAAAATAAAGGGGAAAGGATCTTACATTCCTTGGATGTACACAGACAACTACGTTTTTACCTGAACAAAACCAAGGACATCAGAAAATCAGAACAATTGTTTGTTTCTTATGCTTCAAGTTCCCAAGGTAAAGCCATTTCAAAACAGACCATTTCCAAATGAATTGCTCATGGAATCAGATTTGATTATTCACACCATGGAAAGCAAATCCCAGGGAGTATACGGACTCATTCCACCAGAGCTGCTGCCTTCCTCAGGGGAGTTCCTACCAAAGACATTTTGGAAGTTGCAAATTGGAGTTCAGTGCATACTTTTTCTAAGCACTACAATCTACCTCTCTACTCTACGTCTAGGGCAGGCTTTGCCTCTGCAGTCTTGCAGGGCCTTTTAGCCGCCCCTTCTTCTTTATGACCACCTCCCTTTCTTTCAGCTTTGGGATTCTACCCTACAGTCATGACTGCAACAGTGAAATACGACGAACATAGTACAGTTGTGTACACCTACCATAAATGTAGATGTTCGAGTGTCTTCACTGTTGCAGTCTGGGTTTCCCTCCCTCCTGTCCCCTCTTATTTTTACTTTTGTGTATTTCTTTTTTTCACCATTCTTCTGAGGTGTATTTGCAAAGGTTATGGGACCTTTTTCATTTTGGGACTCCTGACATCTGGGGCAAGAAAAACTGGAGAAGATGGCGTCGGCTGTCAGCTTTGTACTCCCGGCGCTCTGACGTCAGGGAGCATGGTTGAACAGCCGACGCCGGACCCAGACTTTGGGATTCTGGCCGACCGAGGGCTGCCTGCCGGCAGGGGAGAACCCAACAGTCATGACTGCAACAGTGAAGACACTCGAACATCTATATTTATGGTAGGTGTACACAACTGTACTTTAGTTTGTCCTGCTCTCATAGAAGCTGCCTGCAAAGTTCATTCATAAGAGAGCAAATCCTTCTTCAGTGTATTCATAAAAGCCCGCAACTCTTTCCTGCAGTACCGCGAGAGCAGGCTGCTGCTGCCCAGCCTGCCAACGTTGCAGTCTGATCCCTTTCAAATCTATGCAGTTGTAACTGTATAGACTTCTGGGAATCTCTGCTGTTGAATGCTGTCTTCCTAATCCGGACTGCTGGTGAGACGGTCTGGATTCTGCGAGCATGCTCCAGACTGGTTCACCAGCAGTCTGGATATCGGGAAAATGTTGTGAGTGTGCATGCATGATGTCTGGGACTACGATTATGTTTTCTCTTTTTATTTTTTTTTATTTTTCTTCTATGTTTTTCTTTTATTTCATTTTTACAGCTGGTGGGGCTGCAGTCCTGCAGTCCAATAGCACGAGCCGCCCCTTATATGCAATATTTTTTTTAATATCAAGAAAGAAAAATCCCATTGTGACACTCATACATGATAAAATACTTTAAATCTGCCATATTTCCAGCATGTTTCAGTTGGAAATGGGAGACCACAAAACTATTATAACAAAAATTTCTAATGCTCTTTAAGTGCTCTAATAAACATTTTCTTACTTATCAACTTGTCCTATTTAATACAATCTATTTTGACTTATCTTGGTACACGATTGCTTCTTGGTAGCAGTTAAAATTATTTTAATATTTAAACTGATCATTACTACCATATGCATATCACTGTAGTCCATATGCCTGCAGACTTGGACGTTTTAATATCCATTTCACTGAAAACATTTGAATGAACTAACAGAGCCAGAGCCATAAGACTCTCTGCATATTTAAAAGAAATATTCAGATTTACCCTGTTAAGATCATCACTATATTTGATGCTCTAGTATTTTTTTTCAATATTTAATAAATCCCTTTAATAAAGGGGCATAATGTTAAATGAAATATACATTGTTATTCAATGTTATCTGCCTCATCCTTCCTCAGGAAGCAAAACTGCTTATATTAAAGCTTTGAGTGCTGTTTCACCTTCTGGAGAGAAGATGATACGACTTCTTCCAAATAACTGCTCATTTCTAAATGGTGTACGATGTGCCATGCTTCTTGGTAAAAATCGTCATCAGTGGAATAAAGCCTTCATACTCATAAAAGCTCACTATGCTTCCCATAATGGAAGGAATTAATCACATGTGTTTGATGTGGACCACCAGCACTCAAAGTATTGACCAAAGTGAGTTTCTTCTACAACACAACTACATACATGCAAATGTATTTTTTCAGGGTGAAACAGTAAAGTTGAAGACTATATGTTGTGGTAACTGGAGATGGAGATACACAGATAAACTTGCTACATTTACAGGAAAGGGCCCAGGAAGACTTGACCATTGTAAGCACCAACATTTTCCTGATGATTTTGTATGTCTTAGGATACTGCTGTTGCTGCAATGAACAGAGGTATCAGTGGTTGCAGAGTCCTATGTAAATTCATGGACCTTATTGTGGAGTCCAGCTTAAGTTGCTAGATCTTGCAATGGTGGACAGTTCTAGCAACCTTTATGTGAGCCTCCCCTTCGTTGAGTCAAACCTGTTGCATGTCCTGACAGCTGGATGCTTCTGTGGCAGGATGGGAAGCTCGTTCCTCCTTCATCATTGCTCAGTGGACATTTTTCCCTGTGGATTGGATGCTGTACCCCACCAAGTTGGAGCTGCAGGCAGTTTTCTTAGCCTACAAAGCCTCGAGGAAAAGCTTTTTCCAGTACACACCATAATTCAGTCCAATAACTAATCCTACATATGGCATTAAAACAGGCAAAGGGGCATGAGGTCATACACCCTGTGCTGAGAAGTAAGTGCATCACTCTGTGTCCATTTCAACTACCAAGAACTTAAATATGCAACTGGATTCTTTAAGCTGTTTTTCTGGTCATCTGCAGACTGGATTCTTTCAGAAGCTGGGACTTTCTGGATGTGGGGCACTCCAGAGACTGATTTTTTTGCTGCTTGGAGGACACTGTTCACCATGCTTCCCACTCTGCTATGCTTAGCAGGGTAAAGGGAGTTTGCTATGGATGAGTTCTGCATCCCTTGACAGTGGAGAGCCCTATGCATTTTCCCACAACTTTCTCAGATTCAAAACCTCATTACGAAAGTTTATGCAAGAAAGATACTGCGAGTGAGTGTGTGTTGTCATTCAAATCACACGTGCTCTAACTCTTGTTGTGTACTTGTTTTAAGTATATGTTTGTAGGCCATAATGGACAAAAAAGGGTTAGTTTCAGAGTTTCTGGCAATACAGGAAGTGTAGGTTCTAGATTGTACTAAACAGATGTAAATATTTTATTATCTCCAGTACTTGTTTTACAGTTCAAATAGAATTTGTCTTTTATTTGTTATCCCCCTTTCTAATAAACTGTAATGGCTTTGCTGCTGTTGTACAGGTGTTGTGGCTTTTTGTCTTTATCTAAATGATACATGTTACACTCCTGATATTGTACTAAAATACACAGTGTGAAGTTGTTCAATCTCGCCATTCATTCTTACAGATGGGTTCGGAGCAGATCCTCGACTCAGAGTCGGCCTACTACAAAGCTCGAGGTCTTCTGACAGCTTGAGGCCAAGTCCCTATCCCATCATGCACCTTGTTACCTCAGATCTAGTTTGCTGCTGCAACAGATCGGAGGTTTCCTAGCACAGCTCGGGCCAGTATTTCATATTTTCTCAAGAATTACTATTTTCTGTTTTATAGATTGATAGATATAACTTTAAACTTTAAAATATTAATAGCTTGATAGATTGTTAGCCTTTTCTGACTTTTTCTTATACTCCCTTTGGCCTTCGTTTTTTTATAGTCCTTTAGTATTCCCTTTCCCTTCTTTGGTGTGCCTTTATTAAAATATTAGGCTAGTTTATATAGATTTGTAGTGTTTCATAAGCTTCTATAAATGTTAGATATTGTGTGTGTTTAGATAATTATAGTTAGCTTACATTTATTCATATACAGCCCATTTGTTTTTTTAAAGGTTAATTACTGTAGTTTAAGATTGCTAAAATTTGTGTGTGTGTGTGTGTGTGTGTGTGTGTGTGTGTGTGTGTGTGTGTGTGTGTGCATTCTTCTTTGATATTACAGTCTGTTGGTGTACCGATATTTTTGGTACTGTAGAATTTAACATGGCTGACCAAGAAAAAGACAAACATCCCAAGTCTCGGTTTAAAAAATGTCCAAAGTGTGGACAAAAGATATCAGTGATAGTCATGTAAATCATGTTTATTGTCTCAGAGCCTTGCACTTGCAAGAGAGCTGCTCCATTTGGCATTCTTTTTCTAGCAGAGTACTACATGAAAGGAAAAGAAAACTGATTGATAGAGGACTTCTAAAATCTTCTTTTCAGGAAGCTTTGAGCGACCAGGATAAATCTAGCCAGTCTCCCAAGTCTTCTAAGGCTTCTTCATCTGATTTGTCAAAATACAAGAAGCCATCCACTTCGGCTCCACAGCCTTCGGAGCCGAGCATCCTGTCTTTTTGGAGCCTGTCCCTAGTCCTGGAACCGGTCTCCGAAGTGCTGAAATCTCCTATCCTCCAGTTGGTACCACCCTCCATACATTCTTCTCGGTCCTCGATTAGCCTATCTGATTTGGATGTGGATCATGTGGTGCAGAAGCTGCCACAGGCACTGGCATGTGCTAAATTTTTATCGGCTCCGACTCAAGTGATTTCGGAACCGAAAACTATTATTCCATTGACTTCTTTTCCTCCTCCGAGCCATACCAGTCCATCGAAGCCGGAGGAGTTGGACCTCATGATTGTGGAGCCTTCAGCGCAACGCCTGCTCCAGTGCTATCAGTTCCGTTTACTCAGAATTCCTCGGCACACATCGAGGAGTCTAGGAGCCAACACTCTCCGGTCCGGTCTGGGGAGGATAGTCGGACTGACCTGTCATTTCCAACTTTGCCTCTCAGGGCCTCGGCTCAGATGAGTTTGGCTCATACCTCTTGTTCAGAGCCCACTATTCCATTGCTGAGGGGATCGGTTGTTTCTTCAGATCCAGCAGTTCCTTCTCATCGGAGCAGAGGTGCCTTTGAAGCCATGAGGAGAATAATGTTCCCCAGGACATACACAACTTCAGGACAAAGTACCTCCTCCCCAAAAGCGCCTGTGTCCACTTCTGCTTCACAGATCCCTTTGAAGCGTAGAGACCCTGAGGCTCAGGAAGCCCCACTGGGTGGCCCCTGCTCTGAGACCTCACCAGAAGTTCCCACTGATGAGGTTCCCAGAAAGAGAATTTGCAAGACGAAGCACCTAGACTCCCTGCAGGAGTCCCTCACATCTGACACCAACTTAGATGAATCGGAAGGGTCTCCACGGTCCCCCTCTGCAGATATCTCATTTGTAGATATTTTAGAAATCTTTAAGCAGAGGGGTGGCTGGAAGCCCACCAACCCTATTGAAGATGAGTTGGTTCTTCTGAAGGCTTTCGGGTCTCAACCTTCCACCTCTTGGGTGTCTCCGCCCTTCAATGAGCTCATGGAGCTGGTCTCACAAAGGGCATGGGAGACTCTGGACATCATGGAGCCTGTCCCTAGGAGGCCCAATAAATTTATTTCTGCCCCTCAGGATAAATCTTTTCTCACTAAGGGAGTGCCGGTTGGTGCCATGGTGGTGGCGGCAGCCACCAAAAAGGAGATGTCAGAAACTTCTTCCTCGATTTATTCTAACAGAGACTGTAGGATCATGGATAGATACGGGAAGCACATGTACAGTTCAGCGACTTTTGCCATGAGTTCACTAAACTATCTTACACATTTCACAAGACTGAAAAGAGACCTTCTAAAAGAGCTTGGAGATGCTCTTCAGGGTGCACTAGCTGAAGGAGCTTCAGACAAAGCTGCCGCCCAGCTTGCTGCCCTTAATTCCATAGTGAACTTATCCATGAGTTTCATCTCATATGCAGCTGATGGAACGAGTAGGGCAGCGGGTGCAGGACTTGCTCTCAGGAGACACTCCTTGATGCACTTATGTTCCTCTGTGGCACCCTTTAAGTCATCTTTTGTCAACACCCCTTTTGATGGCTCGTTCCTTTTTGGGCCCAAAGTTAAGGAAACTTTGATCAGGTGTGGGCAGGAAGGAAAGACTCTGTCTGCCGTTGGAGTCCATTTTTCCACCCCTACTAGACCCTACCCCAAGGGTCAAAAGGGAGCAAAGATGTGGTTCCGAAAAGCCCAAGGAGCCTTTCTGGACACATGTGGTGAGCTCCCCCCTCCAGGGGCAGAGGAGGGGGCAATAATGGAAGATGCCGCCCTCACGGCAGAGGGGGTCCACAAAACCAGGACGACAGAGACCAGCTCTTTGGGAAGCCTTACCAGTGCTCCTGAAAGGAGGCATACTGCCCTACTCTGGAGGCAGTCGGGGGTTGCTTATCTTTGTATCTAGACACCTGGCGCAAAATAAGAAACAACTGGGTACAAAGTATAGTTTCCGTAGGATATTTCATTCCCTTCACCACCCCCCCCCCCTCCATTGACAACAAAAATCCCGGATGTTCCACCCAGTTACAGGGAACAAGCAACAGTAGCGGTCCAAATGTTGCTACGAAAAAGAGTCGTCCAACCAGTCCCAGCAGACCAGACAGGGTCTGGAACTTACTCAAGATTCTTTTTAGTTTCAAAAAAGACAGGGGACTGGAGACCTATTTTGGACCTCAGCAGACTAATCAGATCTGTCAAGAAAGAGAAGTTCCAGATGGTCACGCTTCAATCGATACTTTTCTTCTTAGGGAAAGACAATTGGATGTGCTCGATAGATCTCCAGGATGTATACTACCATATAAAAATGGCCAGACTATCCAGGGATCATCTGTGCTTCTGGCTGGGAGCCAATCATTACCAGTTTCTTGCCCTGCTCTTTGGTCTCACTACAACCCCCAGAGTGTTCACCAAATGTGTGGCAGTGGTCACGGCTCACCTGAGGCATTTGGGATTCCAGGTGTTTCCGTACTTAAGACGATTGGCTCCTCACCGCCACCACCAGGCATCAGCTAATACAAGCCAGGGGCACCACTCTTACTCTTTGCAATCAAATGGACATTACCATAAATTCAGAAAAATCTGCCTTGTCGTTATCACAACATATCGTTTTTATCGGAGCAGAGTTGGACACCACCACCACCACTTTAAAATTCCATCAGAAAGGATATTACTAATTTGTCAGCAAATCCAGAACATCATATCCAGAGACAAAGCTTCAGCATCAGAAGTGCTAAAGTTGTTAGGGATGATGGCAGCTGCAATAATAGCGATTCCGTTGGGTCACATGCACATGCGGATTCTACAATGGCTGCTGTTCACACAATGGCCTTATCAAGAGCTCCCAATGTCTCATCTTATTATTGTAACAAACACATGCAAAAAGGATCTTCGGTGGTGGTTGACCTCTCCTCAAGTAACGATAGGTTGTCCTTTTATCCTATCCTCACCATCGGCCACAGTGACCATGGACGCTTCCCTGATAGGGTGGGGGTGGGGCATTTTCAGGGAAGAACAGCCCAAGGCACATGGACCGAACAAGAGATATATCTGCATATCAGTGTCCTAGAGATCAGTGCAGTACTCTTGGCATTGCAGTACTTTCAGGACTCTCTCCCTCTGGGGACAATTGCGATTCAGATGGACAACATATCAGTGGTCTGGTACTTGAGCAAACAAGGAGGAACCAGGTCCTATCCCCTTTGTCGAGAGGCTCTAAGAGTATGGCAGTTGGCTACATCCACCCAGCACTTTCTGATAGCAATGCACATCCCGGGGAAATCCAACGTGATTGCAGACAAATTGAGTAGGGCAATTTTGTTGCCTCATGAGTGGTCCCTCAAAAAAGATATAGCGGAGGGAATATTCCACAGATGGGGCCAGCCTTGCTGTGATCTTTTTGCTTCCCACACAAACACAAAATGCAGAAGCTACTTTGCCCTGATTCCCACTCCGGAAGATTCCCCAAGGGATGCACTCGTACACAATTGGCCTCCGGGTCTCCTCTATGCATTCCCACCAATTCCCCTGATACCCAAAGTACTACAGAAAGCAAAAGCCCTGGGAAGGACCATCATTCTAATAGCTCCTCATTGGTCTCGTCAAATTTGGCTCCCCTTCCTTCGTCTTCATCTGTTGAAAGAGCCTTGGATTCTAGACCCAGTTCCAGACTTTCTGACGCACTTGTCGGGGGCTCTTCATCTCTCCCTTTATTCCCTAAAATTGACAGCTTGGCTTCTCCAGTTCCCAACATAGCCAGGTTCCATAACCTCTCACATGAAACACAGCATATTGTAATATCTTCTCATAAATCCTCCATTAGGAAGTTGTACCTTAGCGAATGGAGATTGTCTATATGGGCTTCTCAGAATAACATCGATCCCTACCAAGCCCCCATTTCCTCTATATTAGAATTTTTGACTATGCTTTTCAACAAAGGAGCAGCGGCAGCTACAATTTGGGTAGAGCTTGCCACCATCGCTAATTTTCATTTTGGTATTGAAGGAATGAGCATAATATCACACAAGCTATCCAAAGCCTTCGTCAAAGGGACCTTCCACCTCAGGCCACCAGTGAAATCCCCTTATACCCCATGGAACTTAAATGTTATGCTTTCACGGATTATTCTTCCACCTTTCAAGCCAGCTTCCTCATGTGATTTTAAATTTTTGTCTTGGAAGACTATCTTTTTAGTAGCCATCACGTCTGCCCGAAGAGTATCAGAACTACAGGCCTTGTCCATAAAACCTCTGTATTTGGTTTATCATGCTGACAGTGTTGCTGCGAACAAATCCTTCATTCTTACCTAAAGTTTGTACTAAAGCTAACCTTAACCAAATCATAGATTTACTAGTGTTTTTTCCCAAACACACCAACAACTTAGAGTATATGCTGCACAAGCTTGATGTTCATAGACAGCTCAGATTTTTACCTGGATAGAACCAAAGAGTTCAGAAGATCAGAACAACTTTTTGTTTCCTTTTCAGATTCTAGGAAAGGTATGCCAGGGGCAAAAGCAACACTGAATGGTTATCTGATTGTGACACTTTCACTTATTCATCTGCCAATTTACCTTTACAACACAAAACTAAGTTTCATTCTACCAGAGCAGTGTCCACATCCTCTGCTTTTTCTGCTAGGCATCCTATAGACAATATTTGTGCAGCAGCCACTTGGTCAAGACCTCATATCCTTATCACTCATTACAAAGTTGATAGAGCTTCCAGGGGCAGGGCCTCCTTTGGTTCTGCTGTCCTGAAAAAATATACTCCCGTGAGCCACCCGAGACAGATGGTGATTAGGACGCTACCCATCTCTAAGAATGAATGGTGAGATAGAACAACTTCACATAAAGAAGTCTTCACATAAAGAAGTTATGAGAACAACTTCACATAAAGAAGTTATGATAGAACAACTTCACATAAAGAAGCTATGTACTCACCATAATGTTCCATGTGAGTTGTTCATCTCGCCTTCATTCGTACTTACCACCCTCCAGGGTTTTTCGAGGACCAGGATACTAGTTTTATCATGGTTGCTCTGTCTTTCTATGGTTTTTACGTAAAAAAGTGATAGAACGGCATGTGGTATTGTTAGAGGCAGCAAACAAGATCAGAAGTAACTCAAGGTGCCTCATGGGATAGGGACTTTGCCTCGAGCTGTCTGAAGACCTTGAGGTTTGTAGTAGTCCAACTCGGAGCCGAGGATCGGCTCCAAACCCATCTGTAAGAACGAAGGTGAGATGAACAACTCGCATGGAATGTTGGGGTGAGTACATAACTTCTTTTTTTGTACTGTGTTTTGTATTTGTTTTATTATTTAGAAAGTACAGTTCTGTAAGTTGTGTAAGAAACTTTCCATAACAGTTAATGTTTGAATGATCACTGCGGCAGTATCCTTAGCTCTCTGGGTTATAGCCTGCCAAGGATATAACAGCCGGCCAGCTTCCAAAGCTTCCATGAGCCCAAGCCATCAGTCAGCTCAAACTGAGCTGGCTAAAAAGACATTTTTGAGTGCCAAGGTCTTCAGAGCTTTCATGCCAACAGAGAGAGAGCCCGAGTCATGAAATGACAATGCTAGGAACAACAAAAATAAATGTCCACGCCAGGTTTGCCAGATTTTTTTCTCTTAAATTAATAGTACTTTACATTTCTGCATAATACAATTTTTTTGTAATGTGTTACAAACATCACTTCAGTTTCACCCATTTCAAACATCATGCTGTTACAACAGCTGTAAAGCCAGTAATCGGACCAGTCAGCAAGTGCCGTTTCAGCTGCTGTCAGCTCCGTTGTTACCGATCCTTGTTTTTCCATTGCCAGCTTGCAAAGATATGCCTCTACTACAGATATTGCCACACTGCATGAATGATGTTTCAAATATACAGTCCTATATTGCTAGGTACCACAGGTTTTGCCATTTGGATGCTGTTTTTTTGGGTGTTTAGCCCACAGCAACACATATGTAGATTTCATTTTTTTTTTTTAGGATGACAAATTCAGTTACAGCTGGAATCATATTTTGATTATGTTCTTATTTATATCAAAACCCAAAATAATACCATAAACGTTTGTATTCTGTTATTTTAAATGGTAAGAAAATACTAAAGCTTTACCTATTCTGACAGATTTGCACATACTTGAGTATAATTTGGGAAAATAACAGAATCTCAAGTAATGCAGGATCAGACTGCCCATCCAGGTGTATCTATCTGAAAATTTCATAAAAATATCTTAAGTAGTAATGAAATACTGTCAATCGAAACTGGAGTCATATTCAAGCCAGAATGTCCTTCTTGGGACTGAAATACTATAGATGTACCAAAGAGGTGAAAATAAAAATAAATATAAAAACATAAATATATGGCACTGCGTCTTCATGACTAATGAATATGTCCTTATAAGTAAAATATGTTGTGGAATAAAATAGCATATTTTCCATTTAAAAAAAAAAATCAAAATGCTGATCCTCTGCCTTTAAGATTAAGAATCCAATCTAGGGGTGTTATTCTAAGGTTGTTATTACTGTGCCGTAACATCCTGTAAGGATTTCATGAAGACTATCAGGCTGTTTTGGAAGTACAGGCATTCATATACAAGGAACAAAGGCTGCTAGACGGAGTCAGTAGTTTAGGGGAAAGTACAACTAAGTACAAAGGAGACTACACAATACTCTTTTGATTAATCTGCTTACAAAGCTGCATTTAATATGCAGATGAAACGCAAAACACAAGCCAAAAACTTTGTCTCTCCAATAAATTTGTCTTACTAATATGAAAGGCGATTAATTGTAAGCCTGTTTCCTACCTTTCCTGTAATTAGTGTTCCAGATACAGATTTGCTGTATCCAGGACTGTTTGTAAGCGTCTGAGCCCCCCAAGCCTTTCTGTGTTGGAGGGAAGCCTTCTAGCTTATCAGTGGGAGTGGTAAGCATTAGGTAACCTGTCTACCACATAAGGAGTGGTTCTGGCCCAGAATTTGTAGTTATTGGCCGTTTGGGCGGTCTTCCATCTCTCTCAACTTTCTGATTTGAAGGCCTGCATTTGCACTTGTTTCTGTCCTGTAACTCCTGGGCCCATCTCATTTGCTCACTCAAAAAAACAAAAAAAAACAAATTTTATCTGCTTTTACTGTATTTGTGTTTCTTCCTACTTTATTTTGCTTTTGCGTCATCTCAAAAGTACTCAATTGTATTTATTACTGTTTGGTGTAACTCATTCTAAGCCTTTTAGTTTAAGCACTTGGGCTTCAGACCAGTTGTTTTACATTAGGAAGGATTGTGGTCTGCACTGTAGTGGCAGAACAGGTAGCTTACATCCTTCTAAGTTGGGAACTGCTGATTGAGGGCTCAGTATCTGTTATTCTAAAAGTGTATTAATTCTGGTTTAAGCACTTGGGCTTCAGGCCAGTTATTTTACATTAAGAGGGTTCGTGGTCTGCACTCTTGTGGGAGGAGAGGCTGGACTCTGCCCTTCTGAGCTGGGAATTTCTGGTTAAAGGCTTATAGTGCCTGCATATTTGAACTGCTTCTTACTGAAATTGGTACACCTTGTTTGCTGTAGCGTAGACTAGATCCAGGCCTGCTGAATGTAGCTTTGTTTGTATAACTTGAGCAGTATTCCAGGCATTCTTTAAAGTATTCAATTGTATTTATTACTGCTTGGTAGTAACTTGATTAAAGTGTAGCTATCGTTCTAAGTCTTTTGGATTAAGCACTTGGGCTTCAGACCAGTTGTTTTACATTAGGAAGGTGTGTGGCCTGCACTGTGGTGGCAGGACAGGTAGCTTACATCCTTCTAAGTTGGGAACTGCTGATTGAGGGCTCAGTGTCTGTTATTCTAAAAGTGTATTAGTTCTGGTTTAAGCACTTGGGCTTCAGGACAGTTATTTTACATTAAGAAGGTTTGTGGTCTGCACTCTTGTGGGAGGAGAGGCTAGACTTTGCCCTTCTGAGCTGAGAATTTCTGGTTAAAGGCTTATAGTGCCTGCATATTTGAACTGTTTCTTACTGAAAATTGGTACACCTTGTTTGCTGTAGCATAGACTAGATCCAGGCCTGCTGAATCTAGCTTTGTTTGTATGCTTGTTGTTTCCATGAAACGCTAATTCCACCTAAAACGCGGCTTTTCAGCGCTTCTGTGGATCCCTAGTGATATCTGCATTGCTTACTGTACTTATTTCCTTGTTTCACTTGAAAGAAAGTTACTGTTTGTCGTTTTTGCATTTAAGTTACCTGTAACACATTGCATTTAAGTTATCTGGCACTTGCTCACTAAAGCAATTGTATAAGTCAGCACTAAAAATTTAAAAGCACTACACCCTCACAAACACCCCTTGAGTATCTTGTTCCCCATTGGCCCTTTTTTTCAGTTATAAAGGAATTCCCAATACTATTCTAGCATGTCCAAAGGTCAGTTGTCAGTCTCCTCTCCGGTCCAGCTGGTGAATCTGGGAATCTTGAGGTAATGTTACAACTGCCTCATGTACATAGACAACCCTCTCCTCCTCCAAACAAATTCCAACACATGTGAAAGATGCAACCATATAACCAAACTGGAGGCTAAGCTCTCTCAACTCAGTACTGGCATAACCAGTCAGGAGGAGAAGGAAACCACACTCACTACAATTCCAGTCTCACATAGACCTACCACGACAGCAAACCAAACACATAAACACACAAAAACATACTCAGAGGCTCTAAATAAAAATTTGCCTAAGCAGCAGAGACCTCCAAAGCAGACATCCAAGCAACCGCTACCCCAAAAGAAAAGACGTGCAACATATAGCTCACAAAGCCAGTGTGCCGAACAGTCACAGCCCTTAAGGCTAAACAACACATCTGATACACTTGTAATAGGTGACTCTATCGTCAGGCACACTGACGTCCCGCTCACCAGGCTGAACAAAGAGAAGGTCACGGTGAGCTGCCTGTCTGGCGCTAGGATCCGCCACATAACACAAGCACTCAGGTCACTCCAAGGCAAGTACAAATATGACTCTGTCATTGTCCATGCTGGTGTGAATGACCTGAGACGTACCTCCGTGGACTACATGAAAAGAGACATAGAGGAGCTCTCTGAGCATGTAGCCCAGGCCGGTATGACCCTGACCTTGAGTAGCATCTTACCCTCACCAAGAATGATGCCACAATATGAAGACAAGATGATCAATTTCAACAATTGGCTTAAGTATTGGTGTCATTCAAAGGGGATCCAATGCCTGTCAGCCTGGGATGACATGCTCTACAAGCCACGATGTTTCGCCTGGGACGGCTTGCACCTGTCACCCCTGGGCTTTCGGATATTGGCAAAGGCTCTTGCTACCCCCATAGTGCCTTTTTTAGGCAAGGCTCAAAAGACAAACCCACCTCCATAGGTATCACAAGGGATAAGAAACTAAGAGTAATGCTACTCAACACCAGAAGTCTAAACCTCAAGATGCATGCACTCAAAACTCTCCTTAGCATGGAGAACATCGATATCTGTGCAGTAACAGAAACTTAGTTCAAGTCTCCCGAGAGCACCTCAGCACTACCAAGTTATACCTCACACCATGCTTTTCGGCCCCAAAACTTGGACCGAACCACAAAAGGAGAGGGAGTATCAATATTCATCAAAGATACCCACACCTCCAGGTTGGTGGCACAGCACGAAGCATCCATGTGCCACTAACAGTGTGTAAAACTGCCTTCCAGTTTATAGCCTGCTACAGACCACCTTCCCAAACCCAGGAACCCCACTTGGCCATCCTGAGAACACTGGAAAATATGAAGGTCTCTCCAAACACCATTATATTGGGCGATATCAACTACCCAAACATAGACTGGGAGCATTACTCTAGCTCCAACACCCTAGCCCAAAAGTTCCTAGAATTTATAAACTCAAATGCTGTGGAACAACTTGTTAGCGCTCCCACAAGGGGAGAAAACATACTGGACCTGATCATCACCAACATGGGGACTCTATGCTCCAGACCAGAAGTGTATCCCTCACTGGTAAGATCAGACCATAAACTAATCTCATTGGATATTCACATCCCGACCCCACCCCCTGCCCAGAAAACCAGAGTGAAAAACTTCTCTAAAGCAAATTTCACACTCCTCAAAACCGAGGTGGAATCCTTCAAAGCCCCCGGGCCTGTGGAAAATACGGACCAGACCGCAGAATCCTTTTTAAACACATTCTATGAACACCTTCAGGACTGCATGGATCATGCAATCCCAAATAAAACCAAGACCCAATCCTCCAAAGGCAGACGTCCTGTCTGGTGGACCCCAGCCATAAACAAACTATACAATAGAAGAGGAAGCTACTACATGATAGAGCAAAATCCCAAAAAGGGAAGGCATCTATGATCAGTATTAGCAAAAAACTACGGGCACTCATAAAATCGTCTAAGGCCAGCTTCGAGAGACAAATTGCACAGGACGCTAAGGATAATCACAAGGCTTTCTTTAGTTATGTTAGGAACCTGGGTGGGAATTCCCAGATATGCTCAGAATTAATCCAAAATGACAAAAAATACACCAAACCCCACAGACATTGCCAACATCCTAGCTGACAGGTTCAGCGCAAACTTCTCCCCCCCCCTCCCCACCAAAAGGACAAATATCTATCCCAACAGAGTGCTGCCCCCCTGGCATCTCAGAGGCTCAGGTAAGAGCCGCCCTCTCCAAAGCAAAAAACACAGCATCAATGGGACCAGACGGTGTCCCAGGCTGCATCCTACATGAACTCCAAGAAGAGCTAAACCCAAACATAAAACTACTGCTCAATCTCAGCCTTACTACAGGATATGTACCCAAAGAGTGGAGTACAGCAACAGTGGTCCCTCTCCACAAAGGTGGTGCCTCAACGGATCCTGGAAACTATCACCCCATAAGCCTGACTAGCTTGGTCTGCAAAGCTATGGAAAGGATCATCATGGACCTCATAAATAAAGATATTGGGGACCTACAGACACTGGATCCTACCCAGTTCGGCTTTGTTAAGGGCAGATCCTGCCAAACTTGGTCGATTTCTTTGAAACAGTCACCAAGGCCATTGATGAGGGGAAGGTGGTCCACACAGCCTACCTGGACCTCACAAAAGCCTTTGATACAATACCCCACTCGGGCATTATAGATAAACTCACCAGCTTAAATATAAACCCCTATGTCACTAGATGGGTTGCAAACTGACTCAAGGACAGAACCCACATGGTTAGAATTGCTGGAGCCATGTCAGACTCCAAACCAGTTACAAGTGGCATCCCACAAGGCTCAGTCCTGGGACGTCTGTTTTTCAGTATATATTTCTCGGCAGTACAGGCCAACACGGAAGGATTGTGGCTGACCAAGTTCGCAGATGACTGCAAACTGGGCGCCATAATCGACTCTCCAGCTGACACAAGCATCCTCCAAAAGGGCCTCATAGAAAACACACAACTGGTGCCAGGGCCATGGCCTCAAGCTAAACGCCAAAAAGTGTATAGTCATCCCCTTTGGCAAAAACAAAGTGCCCACAAATTACCACATAGGTGGTAATCCATTAAGTACAGAAGAAGTAATTAGGGAACTGGGGACCCAAGTTGATAGCAATCTCTCATTTGACAACCACGTGGCCAAAGTGGTTAGAAAAACATTTTATATAGCCCACCTAATGATGAAGGGATTCACATCTAGATCAGGGGAGGTCATCGTGCCTCTTTACTCATCCTTCATCAGGCCCATAATTGAGTACAATGCCCCTTTTGGGATGCACCTTACCAGACACCTGCAGCAACTGGAAAGACCCCAAAAGTACCTCACCAAGAGGATCAAAGGGCTCATACAGATGCCATATGCTGCCCGGTTAAAGAAAGTCCAGCTCTACTCAGTGGCATACCGCCTGCTCAGAGGCAATCTGTGCTTGACGTATAAAGCCATGTCCAACCCGGAATTAATGGACATGCTGCACCTCAGAAAATCCAAATCCCATCGAGCTATGCGCTCGAGAGACTTGAACCTCAGCATTGAAATAAATAGGACATGCTGGAGGGACAGATTCATAACCCAGAGGCTCCCTTCACTCTGGAATAAAATCCCAGTGCAGGTTAGGCAGAGTCCCTAATTGACTCTCTTCAAGAGGAATCTTGATGAGTGGATGGGAGATCGTAGGTTTACCCCGGGTATCACTTCTGTGTCACTGTTAGACAGAGGCACAGTATACTAACCTTGAAAAAGGGCATAGCAAAATTAATTTAAAATGGGTGGCGAAAGCCAAACACACTCTGGCTAGGCTTATAAACGCCCTGGGGCAGATAGCCTAGTATGAACCTATGAACCTAATTAACCATTTTAAAAACTGCAGTGCTTAAATTTAACAGCAGCATTCCCAAACTGTGACCATCTACATGTCCAAAAAGGATTGACTGCAAATAAAACATAAGTACAGCAAGACTGATATTGGTTTACAGCAGGAAAATCCCTAACCAATGATCCCCTTTAAACATAATATCATTTTCAAGTCTTTTGTTTCTAACCAAATTATCACTATGGGGGGACTGCAAATGTGATCATCTGAGCAAGGGAAATCCAAATTCCCTGTCCTAACTAATCCTGCAAGATTTCCCAAATGTTCCCAAGAAACCAAGTAAATATACATCGCTCATACCTAATAATACTTGTCACCATCCCACTAAGCTACTCTTCTGGTAAACATTACATGCAAATACAAGGCTCTAGTAACTTTCTGTATGCAATATGTCTGATCAGTCAGTGATTAGAGATCTCAAGTACCATTTCAGCTGATGTCAGCTCGACTTTTAACGATCCTTCTACTGCTAGTTTGCAACGATCTGCCTCGATTATGGACACTGCCACTCTGCATGATTCTGAATTAAAACAGCTGACAGAATGTTTATCAGGAATTCATGCAAGTCCGCCTTTTCTTCCTGCTGAGCTTTCTGCTTCAGTACCTCCTGTTCCTGCTTTAGCCTCGTAATCTCTTCTTCCCACTTCTGCAGCTGCTTCAGTACCTCCTGCTCCTGCCTTAGCCTCACAATCTCTTCTTCCCACTTCTGCAGCTGCTTCACCACCTCCTGCTCCTGCCTTAGACTTGCAGTCTCTTCTTCCCACTTCTTCAGCTACACTTACAGTTACGGCTCTTACATCTTCACTTGCAACAGTGACAAAACAGCTGCTATAACAGCCCCTGTGAAGTCAGCCAGCTCCGTTCCAGTCATTACTCAATCAGCTGTTTTTGACCCTACTTTTTCAATTATGATATTGCAGTGGTCTTAATCAGAAAGTCCTGCTCCAGTTCGTGCTTCTCAAGCTGCTTCAAACCCTGCATTCTTTTTTCATGGATCGCACAGATCTGTACCCATTAAATGGTCAATCAGCTCATTTAAATTCTACAATTTCGATTGATGGATTGCAACAAAACAGTTTTGTGACTCCGGATACTGATGTACAAACACTCTGAGTCAGAGGCTTTTTTGTTCAGTGGGGATTTTCAGAGTGCAATGCAGGATTCTGGATTTGTCTGTTGAACTCAGGACCTTCCCACTCAAATCGGGACGTTTGGCAACCCTGGTCCACACCCTGGCATAAACAACACAAGAAAGAACAAGGAGGATGGAGGGGAGGGAGTGACTATTGCAGCAGCGATCATTTGAACATCTACTGTTATGGTAAGTTTACTTCCACAACTGTAATATGTTCATTATATTGATCACTGCTGCAGTAGCCTTAGCTATATGGGTAAGTTGCCCTACCTTGCTACATTTGGAAAGTGGAAGGCATCAACTTGTAATAACTTGTAAATGTATGCATAAAGGACCAGATTGCTGCTTCTAGAATCCAATCCTTTCCAAAAAGCCACAGATGAAGCCAACACCCTGGTAGAGTGAGCCCTGACCTTGCCTTGAATAGTTTTGCTGTGGCAAGTATGACGAAAGGTAATGTCCTTAGACCACCATTTGGAAATAGTCTGCTTTGTCACAAGTTGTCCCTTCTCAGCCTCAGAGTAAATGAACAATTGATTTGAAGTCCTGAAAGATTGGTTTGTCAAGACAGTACCCATGTTGTCTGTGGACATCCAAGATATGGAGTATATTTTCTCCCTCATTCTTAGCTTTAGGAAAGAAAACGGGGAAATAGATAATTTGACCTAAAGTAAACTTGGATACTTCTTTAAGCATAAAAGAAGGTTTAGCCCTCCAAGAAACCCTTTTTGTATGGAAAATTGAAACAGGGTTGACTCGCCATAAGAGCTTGCAACTGCAATACCCTTCTTGTAGAGGTCAAAGTAATCTGTAAAACTGTTTTCCATGTTAAGAATCTCACATCAGCCAGGTTAGCTGGTTTTAATGGAGCAAGTGTTAGTTTCTCTAACACAAAGTTAAGATCTCAAGAAGGGGCTACTGGTTTTCTAGGGGGCCTCTAATGCAAAATCCCTTTCAAAAACATTTTGGCATGAGAAGTCATTGAAAGAGGAGGATCCATGGACAGACATGGTGAAATGGCTGTTACATGAACCTTGATTGAGGAGTAAGAAAGGGTATAGGATAGTAACTCACAATTATTGTAAAAACAAAGAAGAACTAGACCTGAATAGGTATTGGTCATGTTTTTGACACCAACTAGAAAAAGTTTTCCATTTGCTAATATATGATTTTCTAGTAGCAGGCTTTCTTGTATCCATTAGTACCAGCTGCATGTTCTCAGTAAACAGGTGTCAAATGGGAATTAGGACCCTATCATCCAGGCATCAGTTGAAGTTGTTTGGAGGTGGGGTGTATTAAACAACCCTCATCTTGTGTGATTAGATCCATTCTGTGAGGAAGCTTGTGGTAATTGTCCCTGGCTATTTACAAAAGAAGGGAAAACAACTGTTGCCTGGGCCAGAAGGGAGTCATGACAGTGATAATGGGAGATTCTTTCTGAATCTTCAGAACTATCCTGAGTATCAGTGGAAAGGGTGGAAAAACATACAGGAGCATTTGTGTCCGAGGAAGAGAAAAAGCATCTCGTTTCCAGATCTTCTCACATGGAGTCCAGCAGCAGAATCCTGCTAGTCGATTGTTCAGAGTGGAGGCAAATAGGTCTACTTGAGGAACTCTCCACAGATGAATCAAATCTTGGAAGACCCCTGATCTAGTTTCCATTCATGAGAGTCTACACTCCCCTGGTTCCTCCTTTCTCATTGATGCACCACTTGACTGTAGCATTGTAACAACTTAGAGTTCCTGGGGATCAGATATGATTCAGAGAGTTAAATGCCTTGATTAGGGCAAGCATCTCTTTTAAAAACTGATGTGCTTGCATCTGTCCTTGGTGTCCCACACACCTTTCACTTTTACCTGTCCTGAAACTGCTCTCCAAGCAAAGTCAGAGTCTAGGGTGACTGACTGCTTTGGAAAAGGGAGACCCAGATTTAGGGATATTTGCTGTCTCTGCCAAGTGAGTTCTCTTTTGACAAACCCCAGCACTGGAATTTGAAAAGACAAATTCTGGGGCTGGAATGATTGAAAAGTTCAGAAACCGATGCATCTTTCTTATGAGGAGTCTTGTCTGGGATATCATGAGAATCACAGATGCTATGAGACTCATAATTCGGAGGTAATCCCGCACAGTGACAGACATGTGAGTAGGAAACCTTAATATATCTAGATATAGATCTATTTTTTTCTGTGGAAAAAGAGCTCTTTGAACTGAGATGTCTAACTGACACCCCAGGAGCACAATCCTGCATGAAGGAATGCAAAAAGATTTTTCAATGTTCTGTTGGAACCCTGGCTTGTATAAGAAATCTCTTTCCAAAGTGAGAGATTCCTGACACTTTGAAAAAGACTCTGCAAAGATGTCATCTAAATACACAAAAATGTGAATACTCTGCAGTCTCTGATGCTGTATAACAGGAGCTTGACACTTTGTGAACACTCTCTTGGAGCAGTGAATAGTCCAAAGGGTAAAGCAGAGAACTGATAAGAAGATCCACATGCATAAAACCTTTAAGAAACATCTGAAGTCTGGATGAATAGGTATGTGATGATCAGCAGCATCTTTTAAATGTAGTGTTGCCAGGAAGCTGTGTAATGCGAGAGTAGTGGTGGCAGGTGTGAAGGGGACACCATTTTGTACTTGGGCAGTATCACAAATCAGTTTAAGAAAGAAAGATCCAGAAGAGGACTCAAAGAATTTTCTTTCTTTGGCACTAAAAGCAGCCTTAATTAAAAAAAAAAAAAAAAACCTTCCCCTGTCTGGAAAAGAAGAACTGATTTTTCCACTCCTTGGGACAGCTTGTGATGAAGAACTGTGGAAATAAAAATCTGTTGTGGTGGATGAGGAATTGTCGCAACAAAAGGAGGTATTGCCTCCCACTGCCATCTGAAACCTTGATGGATAATCTTTAGAATCAGTTTGTCTGAAACTATCTGTTGCCAAAGGGAAAAGTGGAGATTCAGACTTTATGGAAGAAAAACGGAAGACTAACAGGGTGAGGAGTGGACGAGGTCCCTGTCATTCTGACTTGTTGGGCTGTCCTTGGTTTTAGAGGTTCCTGTATTCCTTTTGGAATCCCCTTGCTATTTCTTCTTAAATATCTGTTTGCATGCATTTCATTGAGACTGTTTGTTTTGTTTTTTTCTGTTTTTTTGCTAAAATTGGATGAGAGATTAGAGAATCCCTTAGAAATTTTAGAAAAGGATGGCTGAAAAATCTTGAGATTCCCTGTACCAAGTGACCCTTTTCATCACACATTTTGATATCCTCTGCAGCAGAGGGGCCAAAAACTAAATCTCTATCCAAAGGAACATTTAAAATTTCATTTTTCACATCAATAGGATGAGACTGTGAACTCAACAAGGCAAACCTCCTCAAAACAGTACCAGTGGCCATAGCCCTGGAAGAAGTATCAACTGAGTCATACACACACTGCAAACAATGTTTGAGTAATGACTTGTGCAGTGGAAGAAACAATATTATTTAAAGTAGATTTTTTCCTCATAAGAAGAAACTGTAGACAAAACATTCCTTATACTGTCTGGTATTCAGAATAACTTTTTACATATGAGCCCCATAGTTCAAAATTGTGAAAGTCAGGGTTGCAGAAGCATATACTTTTTCCCATACATATCAATAATTTACCCATCCATATCAAAAAGAGTAGGATTGTAATTAACAAAATGTTTAAGAGCAGTAAGATTAATGCTGTAGTGTCTGGGTCAGGTTTGGGAAGAGTGTATAAAAATGTGAAAGACTGAGGAACTTTAAACATTCTGTATGCCTTCTGTAGGCATAGTTGATTAATTGTCAGAAGAAGGTTGCAGGCAGTGACACACACCCATCCTCCAAAGTTGACAGAATTGGGGGAATAGGTGAAGGTTCTGGAAATTCCTTTTGTAATAACTTGTAGTATTTTCTAATGGACTGAGAAACCTTGGTGATCTCCCACTGAAAACACTGATGCATTCTGGAACTAGTTTCAGAGAAAAAGAAACCCACACAGTGAGAATCGGAAACCAAGCTCTCCTCCGAGTCTGAATCAGAAATCTGAGGAGAAAATCCTATATCTGTCCCTTCATCTTCCACTCTACATTCAGAATATTGAATCTGTTCAGGAAAAGAGGTATTCCTGTTTCTTTTACCAGAAACTATTGATAGTCTATGTTAAACCCCAAGTCCAACCCAGTATATTACTGTAGTCCCAGGAAATTTAAGGAGTAGAAGACATATTGACATACACTGTCATTAAAGCTAGAGATAACGGCAAACTAGTTTCCTCCTTATTTCAGGACTTTTCTAAAACCTTTGACACAGTTTTTCACAGCAAACGTGAACTTCAGATGCCCTCATTAGGTCCGTCTTAGCCCATCCTTCCATGGTTCAAAAGCTTCCCCATCCCATAGGCATCAGTCAGCAAAATGGCACTGCAGCTTGTCTACATACTTCCCAGTCACTAGTCACCTCTGATGTACCACAAGGCTCTATCCTTGGTCCCCACCTCTTTAACACTGTTGCAATCACCTACACATTTGCACAATAGGCCTCCCTAGTACAGTACACAGATGACTCCACACTCATTTGCACATCTGAAAACATGACGCACCTCCAAAAATACTCAGGAAGCTTTAACGGCCTCTAAAACATGGCTTTGTAACTCACAACTCATGCTTAACCCTAAAAAAGAAAAAATACTATTTTTTCCCAAATCCCTCCCACTCGCAAAAAAAAAAAAAAAATTGAAGTCCTGTCTCTTGGTAATAACAACCACTGAACTCGCTTCACATAGCAAACTTTTATTGATGATAGTGGATGATGATATACACAGCTTCTTACAACCTATAAAATTATCCAGCATCCATCTGCTTGTCCAGCACTAAATAACATTCTACACAATTGTGTTCCCAGTCGGTCATTACGTTCAACTGACCAAAAACTATGTCTGTCCACAAACCTATTTAATCTGCTGGGCATTGTCTATACTTGTGCCTTGTTGCTAAGGCATGGAACTCCATACCTGTATCCATCAGGTCAGTAACATCCCTTACATACTTCAAAACAATTTTGAAAGACTTCCTAGCTAAAAGCTGGCTCTGTTGTTGCTTAACACAAGAATAAACTATCCTTAAATGTGAACAAATACCTATTCATACTTACACCTCCTTACTCTCCCTTCTTTACTCACTCACTCACTTCTTTCAAAATTTTCTCCTGGATTTCTCAGTAAATCTACCATAAGTCTATTTTTCTCACTTTATTTTGCAATTCCTGTTTGCATTATAATAATTTGCATTTAATTTGTCTGTAAACAAGCTAAAATCTCTCTAAATATTCAGTCATTGTCCTATAACTTAGCTATTTTAACCAATGTTTGCATATTATGTCTAATTTAGTACAGTTATTTCAACTCTAGATGTTTTTGTATTATTTTTGAAGACTGTAAAATTATTATTCTTTAAAATGTTTTGTAATATTTTGAAGATTTTCTCCCCAGGCCGTAGCTGAAAACGAACCCCTACCCAGTAACCACATGTCAATAAATAATATCAATAAACAACTAAAATAAGTAAATACATGTTTAGTTTTCTGTTTCTTTTTGACAGGAAAAATGGGGTCGGCAGTGTTATTAATGGAAGCAGCAGCTTCCCCAGAGATGGGAACAACATTCTGACTAAACAGGGAAGTCTTTCATTCCCTCTCCCTGCACCAACAAAAGTGGATGTCCCTTGCCCACTGAGGGGACATCAACTTCTACAGTGGATGTGGCTAACCTGTGGTCCATAGCAGCTGTAGGGGCTACACCCGAGGAATCTGGGCAAAACATGAGTGTACTGAGGAACAAATAATGGCCACTGCAGAGTCACCCACCTGCAGCTGAGGCAAATTGCTAGCCTGCTGTGGTGGCAAAGACTGTTTTCTTAACCTTTTCTTTTTGTGGCTGGAAGAAGGGCTAACTGTGGTACCAGTAGTTTGTTTCATAGTCAAGCTGAAAATAGTGCCTCTTTTCCATGGGAAAATTAGCAGCAAAAGCCAGTAAAACTTAAAAGTCTTTAAAAATCTCTTTTTTCACACAAAAGCACAGTAAGAAGTGCCTTAAAACACTTTGCCAGCTGCAGAAAGTATAACAGACGTACTTTCTTTGCAGAAAAATGTTTTTCAATCTTTTAACTAACAGAAAATAAAAAGTGTGTTGTTTTAAAAGTATAATACAGTCTATTATAACAAAACTCCTAGCGTAAAAATAACTTTGTCAACATGAAAGTGTTAATAAACAATTTTTAGAATGGAAGATTTTTCCCCAAATGGAACTTATCTGCCCAGCAAAGGAACAGTACAAGCTGCCATCGATCCTTGAAAGCCTCAGGGGAACGTAGTCATCGTTGGCATGAAAGTTCTAAATTGCTTGCCACTCTAACCTGTCTTTTCAGTCAGCTCAGCTTGAACTGGCTTGACTGGTTGGACACGTGGAAGGTGCACTGAAGCTTTGGAAGCTGGCCAGCTGTTATATCCTTGGCAGACTATAATCCTTATTGCTAAGGCTACCACAGCAGTGATCAATTTGATGAATATCAAACTTGCTTTTACTCTTCTTGTGTACCTGTTTAACTAGGCCTGATTTGAAGCTGAATATTTGGATAGGTAGCAGGTAGGAAAAGTAGACCTACAGTCAGTGGAGTAATTTCATCTTGTAGTATTTCTTCAATATTTTTAATTGTGATTTATGAAAACCATCCATCCACAACTGCTTTTTTTTTTTTTTTACATTTTTGCATGTGAGGTCAGGGAGTCACGTCAACAGTGGCAGTCATTTAGAGCTAAGGTTCACACCGCTGGGTCATATACATATACTTTGCAAGCTGATGGTGCACTGCATTTGGGGGTTTTCATTTTTCTGCCTGACCTTGAAGTTAATATATATGTTAGTTGATATGGGTTGGCAATGTATGGATGCCCCTTGCAAAAAAAAAAAAAAAAAAAAGTATTTTCAAATTGTGATTCTCAGTTTAGGAAAATCAGTGAAGCTTTATATGACTCCGTAAAGCCTAGCTTAAGCAGTAGGAAAAAGAAAGAGCAAAATTAATTGCTGCTGACTGCAAATGGTCATGCTATTTACTATTATCTGAGATAGCTGGGGAGAAGGAGCAGGTATTGACTGACCTAGGAATGATCAATTTTTTCCAAGCTGAATAACATCTGAGTGATAATATACGTAAGATTTTGAACGTGTGTGTGTGTGTGTCAGGAGCCTTTCTGCAAAATTACTTTATCTGTGTTATGTTTGCATTAGTTTACCGTTCTTGAATGCATGTATTTAAATTGTGTACATACTTGGAAGAGCTGCTGTTTAGAGCTTGTACATTTCAAAGTACCTTAGTATACCCTACCCCTAGGAGGAAGAGGTTCTCTATTTGACTGGACCTTTTGTAAGAGACTGTACCTGTTGATCAACTTCTGTATAGCTGTGGCATATCTCAGGCATTAGTATAACTAGCTTCAGCTAGTCCGTGATAACACTGCATTTGTTATGTTAGCTGCTCTGCCCATTCTTACTGTTTTAGAACACAGGATTGTGGCCGAGCATTTGATTGGTCAAGTAGTTCCCTAAAGGAATAGTGTGTCCCTAACAACAATTGTAGAATAATTTTCTTGTGTGAAATCTAAACTTCATAGTTGACAACCTGGTGCTGCGGTAGCGTTGTCGCCTCACAGTAAGACGCTGTCCGGTTCGATTCTCAGCTAGAGCGTCTTCTGCGTGGAGAAATGCATGAATGGGCATACCTTCATTGAAGGTTGTGCATCAGGGCTGGTAGCTCGGCACGTAAAAATCAAATACCAATCATTAGCGGACCGGAGTTCCGCTGTGGTGACCCCTAACCGGGAAAAGCCGAAAGACACAACAACATAGTTGACAACCTTGCTTGTCTTTGCTTGAACTTATAGATTCAGCAAATTTTATCTCTTGCGAATTGTTCTTTTTTAATTGCTATCTCATCTACTCACAGGATCTCAGAGATGCAGGCTTTCATCTGATCTTTAACAATGGCTGGATTGTGCCTTAGGGCTAAACTATGTTCCCTGCTATAAGTGATTCTGAATTGTTCTGAACCTCTCCATTCAGCTCCATGGTTTCATTACTGCGGTGAAAAACCAGATGTGAAACAGTCTTTTAATATCCTGGTTGTGCCCTATCAGCATAGGTTTTAATTAAATGAGAAGATTGCCTACATGTTTTATCTCCTTTACTCAAGGAAGAAAAGGACTTAAAGTTGCTAAACATACTTTTTCTTGGAGGATTAGAAACTGCATTTTTTTTGTTTCTTTGCTATCAGACGGTTAACAGCCTGTTTGAAAAATGCTTCAGTTGAAGGCTGCTGTACTAGAGGCATAACTGCTTCCACTACTTGCTTCAGGAATATCTTCATTGCAAACGTCTTTGACGTGGCTACTGGATCCTCTCTCCGAACACATTTCCACTTGTTTTGTGTTATGGCTGACAGACTAAGATTTACTTTCATTTTCCTTTTCCTTCAGGATTCAGTATTCCGACCCTCGTTGTATCAATTCAGCTCCATCTACGCACTTTGGTAGATTTGCTGCTTGGTATTAATCCCACTCATTGACCCATTAAGGAGTACCCCTGATTTTAGATTCAATGAATATATTCTTACTGTATCAGTTGTTCAGTGAGTAGAACCTCCCTGATGGATCGTGTATGTCCTTCCCCTGTGCCTAGCTAGTCCCCCACAAGTTGAGTGGTTGCAGGTTCCTGCAAGTCCTGTGAGCAGTGCTTGCATATTACTTGTTAAGATATTTGTGTCAATGTTTCATTGTAATTTCTTGATATGTAGGAAGTGTGCTCACTATTGGTTGGATGGGCGAAGTGCTGCCATCCGAGTTAGGTGCTGTTAATAGTTAGTGATTTAAATTACAGTATGTGTTGACCCTGTGAATAGGAGCCTCTGAGAAAAAGTGCCAAATTGTAATTGATAGAGTGAATGAATCCAGTCATTCAGATGAGGGCCTCCTGGGCCATTTGTTCCACAATTGAGGCGAGAGTCTGGTGTTAAGGTGTGGGCCAAGTTTGCAGTGCCTGCAGACTGCCTAATCCCCATCCCATGTGCAGCCTTCAAACTCCACTATAGTTGCACATTCGCACTTCCAAGAATGCATATAGTCCAGACAAAGTGGCACACCAGACTGCTCATGTTGCAAGGGAGGCACTGGCATTCCAGAAGGTTCCGCCATTGCAGAGAGACAAGCTGCACCCCTCCCCCTGCTCCTAGGATGGGTGATCTAGCATCAGACACACTCTCCCATCCTACACATCCTAGTCCCTCCAGATGGACGTGCAGCTAGTTGAACACAAATTGTGTGAGGTGCAGTCAGGCCTTTATCCATATAGGCTATGGGGCCTGGGCTGGATGAACTCGTTCATTGTTCAATATGGAAGGCACCCGTACAGATTAGCTGACACTGTGAGAGAACATTTGGTATTCCTTTGTCATTACTGGCTGTCTTCAGCAAAATACATGCATCTGACCTTCTTTACTAACAGCATGTCTCTCTCTTTAAAATGTTTATATAAAAAGTCTGCTGAATATCAGATGATATGTCTTGGTGGTGTAGGTTTCTTTTTCACATACCCAGTATCAGGGGGTTCAGTCCTGAATTCCTTTGACTGTTTTGTCCCCCATGAAATTTCTATGCTCTTCCCTTGTTTGAGTTTTTTTTCAAGTATTCTAGTTTTTCCCACCTCTGAAAATATGCTGCTTGAACTGGTTCAATTGTTGCATTTATCCTAGAAATTATGATACAGTCTGAGTACTGATTGATTGATGAACTATTTCAGTAATTTTTTAATCGGATATTAACATAGCCATGAGTAAAGTGCAGGTATGCCCCCATGCAAGAGGCTTTGCCCCCTTTACCCCTACAAGGTTGCACAGCCTGGTGTATGTTTGAGAATCTTGCTTAAAGATTGCTTTACTATTGATCATTTAGGACTGCATGGACTTATACAGCCTAACCCTTGTAGCCTAAGTCATGGCTGAAAAGGGTTGACTCTGGACACGTTTCATTTACCTGTTTAAAAATTAAACACAGATTTTTTTTTTATAAGTTTATTTATTTATTGCTCCTTTTTATATCAGAATAATGTGTGCCAGTTCTAAAATAAACATCCATCCCAGACAGAAGGTGAAAATTACCATGAGCCTTTGGTATGAACAGTAGACTGTGGAATTTCCTTAGTCTCATTTTCATGTTCAGGTACTGATTTGTGGAACTGCATCCCATTGTCTGCCTGTGTGTCCTACTCAGAAGATTATTTTAATGATTTTCTTTTTTATATTAATATGCTGAAATAAAGCATCCTGCGAACACTTCATTTGCAGTTACCTGCTTTTTCATTTTATTCTGTTTTACCACTGTGTTTGCCTTGTATTAAAAGCTGCATGTTATGGACACCCCATCAGGGAAAATTTTGTGGTAAACAACTGAAAAACATGGCCTGATAGGGTCACATCAGAGTAGTTGCTAAGGTGCATCCACATCTTATTAGATGGAAAAGTGAGTGACTGGAAGGCCGTGATGATAAAGTTACCAAGTAAATATATTATCACTACTGGAGAGTGAGAGAGAGAGCTTGAAATATTAGTTGCCTGGGTGTGAGCATCTGTTTTACATTAAACAATTATGTAAAATCATTTTATTGCATGTCTCATGGCCTAACTTTTTATTACTTTTTGACCCTCTTCACCGCACTCATGAAGTTCTTTCACTGTGTTTCTGATTTTTTTACCAGCTAGCTCTGGCCACATTACCATCTGGGGCCAGACTTGAGCTGAGGTGAGCTATCATACCTGTCTGTAATTTTTATTATTTTGTGGTACCAATTCAGCTGTGAATCAAGTGACATTTGGTTGATGTTGCAATTAGGTGACTAAAACCAATCAGTCTCAACTTGATTGCATCTGTATGTGGTGGGGACTTTGTACCCACACACTAATTTATTTTAAATTTACTAACTCTGTGGTTACAGAACAGTGTAGAAAACTGAAAAGCCTAAAACCTTTGAATTACTGTTGGTGCAGTACTGGAAAATGCATCAAGAGTGATTTTTAATGACAATCTTCAAGTTGCATCCTGTGAAACCTGCACTTAATGAGTTGTAGCCTTGCCCATTTTGCACTCATCTGATGAAAGGGAAGCCTTACCCCATACTATCACCACTCTTGTAGTAATTTTCTTATTGCATCCACCATATACTTAGATTTAACATAAATTCACAAAACATTTTGCAGTTTACTTTTGTGTCTAAAATTTGCAGATGCAGCATTCTTAGCAAGTGAATGCAAAAAGCAGGTAATGAAACACCAGTTATTAAACTTGAGAAGTGAAAATAAAAAGAAGGCACTCCTGTAAAAGTGAAATGCTTTTATTATATCCAGTGATTGCTTCACATCATGTTACTTCCTCAGTTTTCAGACAATATCCAAGTAGCTGGAGTACAAAACATGTCAGTTGCAATAAAAGTGTTTGTTAACTACTCTGAGCTGCTTCCATTCATTCTTTATTTGCTTTAAGTAAATACATAGTTTTCAAAGACATTTTTCTGGTGGTAAAACGGAAGTTAGTATATAACCAAGAACGTGGGTGTATTAACATAACCTATCATATGCAGTACTATCAACAGAAGTATGTTAGAAGGCAAATAAAGCATTCTGTGTCCAGCCATTGATCTGAAATCACAGCAACTTGCAGTGCATCTGATGATACTAAAAAGAGCAGGTAGTTAAATTAAAGAAGTATTACAATTAATTAATAAATTAATTTCAATAAATTAAAAAGCTGCACCTGTGAGCAAGTGGGAGGGGGCAATATGCTCAAGCAAAAGAGGGTTACTGAGAACAGATTAATCAGTCGTCATGGACAGAAAGGGGCCCAAAGAAAAATGAGTGACAACAGGAAGAGAGTAGGGAATTGCCACAAAATGGAGTAAAGAAATATTTTATAAGAGGGAGATAAGAAAATGCATAAGTAGAAGGGAGAAACTATGCCAATCAACTATCCTTAGTTCCACTATCCATCCCCAGTTTGGAATATTGAACTTTATGATCCTGTTTCAGAATTTCAGAGAAAACCTTGTTTTTCTCCTTTACCGTTGCTGTATTGTATCTTTTTCCTGGCATTCTGATAGCATATTAACACTTTACACTCTCAAGCTTTGCCATTTGTTAAACACTGTATCTAATGTATTTGACTCCTGCATGGTGTCAATATATTATGTGGTGTTTTTCATCCTGGGCCTCACACAAAAGCGTTCTTGCATGTCCAAGTCAGACTTTCCCAGTCAACAAATTTTAATAAATAAATAAGCAAACTTTACATTACAAGCCAATAGTTATTATTTCCTGACAAACTACTGTAATGTCATCATTCCAGTCACTACATATGGTAGATAATTTGTTAATTTTTTCTTGTGACAGAACACATTAATTTGTCAGTTTGTCAGAGCTTTCCTCCTAAACCATGAGAAGTCAGCTAAGGACACACTTTCTTAGAAAATAAGAGATTGCACTTGGCACAGGTGGTATACCTTGTCAACTTCAGGGTTTGACACCAAAAGAAGCAGATGGTTTGAAGTGGCCCTTCACTCCTCTTCTCTTTTAGGGACTGGCAAACCCAGTGAGGAGGCTTTGTTGCACTCACACCGTCCATTGGCATCTTCATAGCATTGCTCCTGTGGAGGTTATTATAACCGTGGTAAAGGCACATCCATTGCCACTAATTGTCCTACTTCTTCTGCCGTTTGTCGTCCATAGAGTCATTATAACAGAAGGTGAAGGAATGTTCACCAGGTTCTTGTCCGAGAAGAGATTCAAGGTTGTGGAATACAGATTAGTCCCCTTAGTACCTAAATCTCAGGTGAATGCCCCTTGTGAAATGCAGCAGATGACAAAACATGTATCCTGCCCGATTCTTATATAATTCTTATACAATTTTCTTCTGAGAAATCTATTTCTGTCTCTACACAAGATGATTCGTTTGCTTTATCTCATGGACTGTTCAAATCTATTTAAGCCCTACAGCTTGGACAAACTGCTCCTCCTCCTCGTCTTCCTACTAAAATAAAAACAGATTCTTAATTGGATTAAGAGGGCTTGGACTACTGTCAGATTCCTACACTTTCTGACTATGAGTCAAGTGTGGAAGAGATGCTCTTTCCTCTGACTCTGAGGAAATTTCTTTTGGTGAGACTATATCTAAAATGAAGTGGGAAGGGCAAGATTTCTATGACATTCTAAGAGAAATCTTGATCTTCTCTATATGGATGTTCTTAAACCTGTGGCTTTTCCCTAGTGCTTTAAGTCTTAGAAGATGCCTTTTTAGCAGCTTCTGTTTTCCCAGATATCTCCAGCTCCTAAAGGCTGAACATATTTTAGGATATACAGGATTCACACAAACATCTTTATAAAAAAAATGTTGTTGTCTTTGTTCTCAACTGGACTGTTTGATTCAGGCTCATTACAGTTCAACAGCATTAAAGGCTATGGATTTCTTCATGAACCTTGACTAGAATCTAGCGTTCACTTTTAGTCTAAATTAATCTTCTCCAATTCCTTCCTCCAGAGCATAGGCGCCAGAAGCTGTTGAAGACTTTGGGGGGGGGTGGTGAGAGGGGCACTTAGTGATCTAAAAAGGGCATTTTTTTAAAAACTATTTACTACCACAACTTAAGTTCACTTGGAGGACATTTTAAGCTTAGCCAGTTCCCTTTTGGTGCTTGAATTAACATTTCCTGATTGGTCTTGCCTATCCCATGGCTGATAATTGTAAATTAGCCCTAGTGAGAATAACTGTGATCACACCATAAATAATTTGAGGGGACCCATATAAAGGATGCAGAATTTAGGAACTGCCTCTATCCATTAGTGGCACGAGGTACAATCCTGGAGTACATTTTCTATTACCCATCCTTAGATGCAAGTTGCATTTGAATATGGACAGGGATGAGCTTATAGTTGAATGGATACTCTGTTATGGAACAAGTGGTAGCCTGTGTGATATATATCCATCTCTCCACAACATTCAGTTTAGATACCTGGACTGAGTATTTCTGATGCTATTTGACTTGCTGAGGTTCAGTAGGTCCATCTGTATTTGGTCGGAGGATGCCTTGTATGCCAGACATGTCACCTCTAAACACTCTGTAGGATGCCGAGTATAGTGCAAAATCTTTGAGGTGGTCCATGCAAGACCTATTGTTTAGGACTTGTATCCTTTTAGTAAGGTATCTGTGTGTATTCCAATTGTTGCATGGGCCTGGATAGATTCATGCCAAAGTGGGCATTATGCAAAATGATTGACCTAATGAGGGCATTGTAAAGGGGGACAGTAACATCTCTAGATCTAGTCACAATCAATTTGTTTATAAGCTGTGCAATACAGAAAGACTTTGACTCTGGGCACAAGTTGGTTAGGTCACTGTACACACAAGTTCCGAAATGCCAAACAACTGGGTCAGTTCTCAGGGGGCAATGTCAATTTGGCAGTTCCCTGGAGCATATGACTTCTCCAAGGATGTGATAATGTATCTTTTGGAGTTTCAATTCATCATTCTGGCACCAGTTATTGTTTGGGACAAACCTTACTGCATGATGGTTAAGTCATTTGGGGATTCAGTAACTGCTCCTAGCTTGCAGTCATCTCAAACTTAGTTGGCCAAAGCCCTTTGGTATTTCCTTTTACCTTCATCCATTGCTTTGGTGACAAGAGTAAAGCTTAAAATTTGCCCATGATTCTGAGCCTTTCACATTTTCTCCCGATTCTTGCCCTAAGAGGTTGAGAGATCAGAGCATATGTTTGACCATCCCTGATTGTGTCATATTTTTGGTCTGTTCCTCGTGTGTGATTTTCTGGCAAATTTATGAGGATTGCAAAACTTAAATAATGATAGACACAAGTTTCAGACAAACACTGAGCCATTTGCTAAACAAACAATACAGTCTCACAATGAAAACAGACTTAGCATGAGCAGTAAATTTCTCTGCCCTTGAAACGCACATTCATTGAAATGGCATGAAAACTCACATTCATTTTGCATCTGGCCAGTGGAGGACTAAACTTACCTCTGGGCTGTTTTCAAACCATAGGCTCCATACACATTTTTAGGGTCATGCATACATGTATGCATTCTTTGATTCACCTTCCTGATTGTATTAACCTGATTGTATTAAATTATATTCCTTGTATAATACAGCACCATTTGTTAGAATGTGTTTTAAATTTGTAGTTTTGGATAGTCATCTAGTAAGTAATGAAACTAAATGTATGCATTAGTAATGACAAAACTACCCATTTTAGAAAATTTCAACCATTACAATCCACCAATATCAGTAAATATGCAAATCTCTGTAGAAGTAAGTCATCTAAATAATTCCACATTAAAGAGATCTGTAACTAATGAGGTTGCTGCTAGCAAACAAATTTATATTTCATTGTTTCATCTACAAATAAAGTGTCTGTTGCCATTGAAGAATTGCCTAAGTTACATTAAAAAATGATAAGCTAGCAATTTTGCAATGGGGAATGGATGGCAAACTGATAACAGGTTCACAGTTACTAAGCAATTCCTCCAAAAGAGAACATTTATAGGACTACAGCATCCACTCCTTTTAAAGTACAACATAGTACAGTATTAGCGATCCATCTGCATACTGTGGGAGTAGAACCCCCACAGCCTTCTGCATCAAAAGCAAGTATACTACATGTTGTGCTACTAATAATGCAAGCAATTTAGCATAAGCCACACTAAACTTCTCTTCCCCTGAAGCTCTCAGCTCTTTGTAAAATCTACTTGACACTCAACTAAATCTCTCAACTTCGCAGCACAAGAAATCTGGAAAAAGCTGAAATTTATTTGAGGGCAAAGGCCCAAAACCAGGGACACATTTTACATATTGCTTGTATAATCTTAGAAAGTTGCTAACATAAAGTGTTTTGTGTTACCATGTGTTTCCTGAAAGATAGGAAGACTGAAACTTAAGGGGCTACCATTATTTAGTGAATTCATTTCTCACTGATTTGCAAGAAAAACACAAAATGTAAGAGGAACAGACCAAAAGTATAAGTGAAATATTCTCTGAAAATCAGGACAGTTGGAAGCTAAGCTATGGACTCAACTCCCTGAATCACAGGTGGTGGTATGGGTAGAGAATTCAGGCTTTTGCTTTGTACCCAAGGTACAGGGTTTGAGCCCGTGTAACATTAACCACCAGGTATACCTAACTAGGGCATATTTTCACACACGCACACCCACCCAGATGCAGACACCCCACACCCACACAGGCAGATGCAGACACCCACGCTGGCAAATGCAGACACCCACACACTCACTGGCAGATGCAGCACTGGGCAGCAACTCCTCTGTGCAGCATAAAATAAAAGAACAAACAACTCCTGTGTGCAGCATGCAATCAACGCCTGTATGCAGCATAAAATAAAAAAATTCCTGTGTGCAGAGGCACCATAACGACTCCTGTGTGCAGCATACAAACAACTCCTGTATTCAGTGAGTGAACTAAAAAGAACATCATACTTCATGATGTAATGAGCCTGATTGCAAATATGTTCTTACTGCAGTGTATCAAATCGCCTAGTGTACTATATCAAATCAACTCAGAAAAGATATGCAATTTCATGCGAATGTCCATTACAAATGACCTCATCTGGCTAAACCACAACAAATTATTCAATGATACGAACAAGAAAACAAATATCAATGGAAAAAACTTACAGCTAATTTTATCATAGAGAAGAGCTTAATTTTACCAAGATCATGTCTGGTCAATAAAATGTACCACTGACAAATATACACCTAATTCTTAATAAAGGTAAATGCATTCTCTGATTAAACAAAAAATATATCAAAAAAAGAATCCAAAGCAACTAAATAAAAGCAACTTCATGATGAGTCATTTTACCAGCAAATGGATGAAAGATTATGAATGGACAATTACACAGGATGCAGCAAGCCACAGAACTGACAATGATGCCTAGCCAAAATCACTGTTCCTTTAACTCTGTCCCATGACTTACTAATGAAACAAGCTATTTTATTTGTGTTTATTGCTTGCATTAAAAATGGTATCGCACTTCCAAAAACATTTTAATATTCAAAGAAATGCTTATTTTAAACTGCAGTTGCAACTTCACTAGTAAGCTACAACACTTCTGATTGCCTGACTTCGGTTCATAGGTTGGTACTAGGCTATCGGCCTTAGGGCCTATACAAGCCTAGCCATAACAATTCCCTGGATATTTCTTCCTACAGTATTTACTTCCCTGGACCCCTGTCTAGAAGGGCGATTGACGTGATCCCCAGGGTGAATTTCCTATCTCCATAATACTCAAAAAAACAAACCACAACTTCTTCAGGATACACCACGTAGAACATTCAGAGAAAGGAACACAGAAGTGGCTTTAATCCATCTTTATTCAGTCCTGGTACCTCAGCAGTTCGCCTTCAATGGGACCCTCTCCCATCCAATCGTCAAGGTTCCTTTTGAAGAGCACCAAGGAGGCGCTCTGCTTGACATGTGTGGGCAGTCTGTTCCAGAGTATGGGGAGTCTCTGAGTCAGGAACCTATCCCTCCAGCATGTTTTGTTCATTGTGATGACAAGGTTTAGATCCCTAGAGCGTGTGGCTCTGAGGGATTGGGATTTCTTTAAGTGGAGCATGTACAACAGCTCAGGGTTTGACATGGCCTTGTATGTTGAGCAGAGATCGCCTCTGAGTAGATGATATGCCACAAAGTATAGCTGGAGTTTTTTTTAGACGGTCAGTATAGGGCATCTGCTTTAGGCCTGTGATTCTTTTAGTGAGGTATTTCTGTGGCCTTTCCAGCTGTTGCAGATGTCTTATGAGGTACATACCAAATGGGGCATTGTACTCTATAATGGGTCTAATGAGGGATGAGTGCAGTGGGACAATGACCTCCATTTTTGAGTGCAGTGGGACAATGACCTCCATTTTTCTGGATGAAAAGCTCTTAGTGATGAGGTGTGCCACATAGAAGGATTTCCTGACTGTTGTGGCAATATGGTTATCGAAGATGAGACCACTGTCCACCTGTGTCCCTAAGTCTCTCATGACAGTTTCAGTGTTTAGTGTACTGCCACCTATGTGGTAATTCATAGGTACATGGTTTTTCCCAAAGGGGATAACTATACATTTCCTGGCATTAAGCTTGAGCCCATGGCTCTGGCACCAAGCATCTGTTCCTGTAAGGCGCTTTTGTAGAATATCCACATCATTTGGTAATTCGATAATGGCTCCCAGTTTGCAATCATCTGCGAACTTTGTTAGCCAGAGTCCCTTAGTGTTGGCCTGTACTTCAGAGAAGTAGATGCCAAACAAGAGTGGTCCCAGGACTGAACCCTGAGGTGCACCACTTGTCACTTGTCTGGAGCTGGATTTGGAGTCGACTACTTTTACAGTCTGGGTTCTGTCAGTAAGCCAGTTGGCAACAATCGCGTGACGTAGAGATTTATGCCTTGCTTAGTAAGTTTATCTAGGATTCCAGAGTGGTAGATGGTGTCAAATGCTTTGGCGAAGTCCAGATAGGCTGTGTGGACCGCCTTACCCTCGTCCACAGCTCTGCAGACTGATTCGAAGAAGTCAGTCAGGTTCAGGAGACAAGATCGTGCCTTCACGAACCCAAACTGGGGTCCGGTGTTTGAAGTTTGCCAATGTCTTTGTTTATAAGTTCCATGCCCTTGCAGATCAAGCTCGTCAGACTGATGGGACGGTAGTTCCTGGGATCCAAGGTGGATCCCCCCCTTGTGAAGTGGGATAACTGTAGCTGTGTGCCACTCAGTGGGCACGAAGCCTGAGGTGAGGCTATGATTAAACATGACACTTAGGTGAGGTGCCAGTTCATTTTGTAGTTCATGTAGTACACAGCCCGGGATGTCATCTGGTCCCATGGATGGTGTATTCTTAGCTTTGGAGAGTGCGGTCTCTACCTGTGTGGCCGTGATTACCGGAATTTGGCAATCTTTTGGTATTGAGATGGGCCCTTTAGGGAGTGAGAGGGGGGGTGAAGTTTGCACTAAATTGATCTGCCAGGATATTGGCAATATCCTTTGGATCAGTATATGTAATGCCATTCTGTTGTAGCTCAGAACATATCTGAGGATTGCCATTTAGATTCTTGACATAACTATAGAATGCCTTGTGGTTGTCTTTGGAATTTTTGGCAATTTTATTTTTGTAACTAGCTTTGGAGGATTTTATGAGGGATCTCATCTTCTTACTGAGGCTGTGCTCGTACAGTGCCTTAATATAGGATTCAGCAGTCGAACTTTCAGCTCCCATCTGCATGGGTGTCATGAAGTTTGTCACTTCTGACTTGAGTAGCATGAGGTTGACCTTGGAGAAGTTTTTTACAGGGGCTTCCTTACTGGGGGGGTGGGGGTGGGGGTGGGATGTGCATGTCAAGGGTGATTTGCTTATGGTCAGATCTGACCAATGAGGGGGTGACCACTGGTGTGGAGCATCTATCTCCCATGTTGGTAATGACCAGGTCTAGGATACTGGAGCCCCTGGTGGGACAATGGATTAGTTGATCCAGGGCGTTAGAATTTATGAATTCGAAGAACCATTGGGAAAAGGTGTTGGTACCCAAGTAACTTTCCCAATTAATGGCAGGGTAGTTGAAATCACCCAGTATTAGGGTGTTTGGTTGTATCTTAATATTATCCAGTATGTTTAGAAAGGTGTAGTGAGAATCTTGGGGCATGGTGGGGGATCTGTAGCAAGCTACAATTTGGATTGCAGTCTTACCTAGTGTTAGTTGCACCTGGAGAATTTCAGATGCTTTGTGTTGGGCAACTAGCCTGGAGGTGTGAATATCCTTGGTGAATATGGACACTCTTCCACCTTCAGTGTTTCGGTCTTGGTTTGGTGGCCGAAAAGTGTGGTAAGAGTTGTAGCCTGGTATTGCAGGGGTGCTCTCTGGAGCCTTGAACCAGGTCTCAGTTACTGCACAGATATCAATGTTCTCCATTTTTAGGAATGCCTCGAGAGAGTGCATTTTGAGGTTTAGACTTCTAGCATTGAGTAGCATTACCTTCAGATTTTGCATGCTTGTATCTGTTACGGTGGTGGTTTTGTCCTTTGAACCTTGCCTAAAAAAAGGCACTGTAGGGGTGGCGAGAGCTTTAGCCAGTAACCTGAATCCCAGGGGTGACAGGTGCAGACCATCTCTGGCAAAGCATCGTGGTTTGTCGATCATGTTGTCCCAGGCAGAGAGATACTGGATCCCCTTTGCATGACACCAGAAGCTTGGACAATTGTTGAAGTCAATCATTTTGTCCTTATACTGTGGTATCATTCTAGGTGAAGGCAGGATGCTACTCAGGGCTAGGGTCATACCTGCCTGAGCCACATGATCCGAGAGCTCTTCTATGTCTCTTTTCATGTAGTCCAGGGAGGTACATCTCAAGTCATTCACTCCAACATGGACAATGACAGAGTCATATTTGTACTTGCTGTGGAGTGACTTGAGTGTGTGCGTTATGTGGTGGATCCTGGCACCCGACAGTCAGCTGACTGTAATTTTCTCCTTGTTCAGCCTGGTGAGTGGGGCATCAGTTTGCCTGACTATAGAGTCACCTATGACTAAAGTGTTGGGTACATTGTCTTGCCTTAAGGGCTGTTGTTGGCTGGCACACTGGTGTTGTGAGCTATGTCTCAATTTGGTTGTGACTGGTGTTTGTTTGCATTTCAGCTTCGGAAGTCCTTGCTGCTTGGGCAGGTTAATGTTAAGGGCCTCTGCATATGTGGGTTTAGTGTTGCTATGTGTGGGTGTTGATGGTGTGGGTTTTGAAGGGCTGTGTGTTGCTTGAGGTGTAGTGCAGGTGTTGACCTTCTCCTCTTGACTGTCTAGCACAATCTTGGCTGGAGAGAGCTTTGCTTCCAGTTTGGCTACGTAAGTGCATCTCTCGCAGGTTGTAGTGTTAGGTGATAGGAGGAGAGGGTTGTCTGTGTAGATGAGGCAGTTGCTGCATTGCCCCAGTATGCCCAGATTCACCAGGTGGACAGGAGAAATCACCAGAGCCTCACCCATGGACATGCCTGTTTAGGTGCTTTTTTGTAAAGTACAAGAGCTGTTTTCCCTTACCTTTGCAAGGTACTTTGCAGTTATAGGCTGTTTAGTGCCTACAATTAATTTCTCCTTATTAACAAGGAGCGTTGAGTGCGTATATCAGTTTAAGGCTTCCTAGTGCTTTCCAGCAGGTTCTAGAGCAAGTGCTAGTCACAGGGGTTCAGATTTTAGTGATACTACTGAGAAACCAGCTAGTTCTAAGGGAGAATTTGAAGAGCAGACTTTCTGGCACCTAGAATAGTTTATTCGTAGCCCGGCGGTGCTGCATGATGCAAAAAATGCTCACCACTCCCACCGGTAAGCAGTAAGACTTCCCTTTACCACAGAAGGGTCTGGATAGCTCTGAACACAGAAAATAAGTCCTGAAACCAGCAAAGCCTGGGATCT